>NC_045446.1:22154332-22169161 GCF_002776525.5 Piliocolobus tephrosceles | reverse complement strand
CTCACTTTTTGTCTGTTTAACTGAACCGAACCAATCATAATTTTTTCGATATGTTTTATGATGGCCTAATAATCCAAAAAGTGATTAATGCACAAAGTAATCACTCTTTTAGCCATGTAATCCAGTTACCCATTTATAGTAAGGATCACTGATGCTTCAAATCAAGCCACTCTTTCTTGTTCCCATTAGGTTATTATTTCAATAGTAAGTTGTCAATGGCTACTATATTCTAAGTGGACAGTGTGGGGAAAGAAGAGGAGAAACAGTAGAAGAAAGAAAAGATATATGGGTAGTAGAATATCAAAAGTCTAGTTGACTTTGGGGGAGAGGCTAGGATCCAAACCATCACAACTTCTATGGTTACTCAAATAAATGTTGTCAATTAAAACAGGAAGTATGCTTTTATTAATTGCAAAGTGCTATGAAAACGATAACTACACAATTCCTAATATTGAGAAATGTCTCAGATCAATCATAAAACTTCTCTGTAAGTGCTAAATGATAAATATGGACAGACTATCTCCCCTTGGGTGGGAGGGGTTGAAAACAGAGTGAATCCTAAGAAATAGATGCATGAGTCCTTCTATAAAAGATTTTTTACTTATGTCTATCGCTAGATCCATGTGCTTTGGTTCAGATACATGGGGATTCTTTCAGGAAATGGATAATTCTGACTCTTACAGAAGATAGAGATGATTAGAGTAATAGTAGCCAACAGATCATTGAAAAGCCTCAGGAGATTCATAACTGAGACTCCACATGGAATATTGCAGTGATATACACACAAGGTGAGAAGAAAAAATAGTGGACACCTACATCCTGATTTGGCTCCCCTTCCTCTTCCTCAATGTTTATAAAGCATTTATTGTGAGCAAAAGTATTCTGCTTAATACTCAAATGGATTCAGGAACACTGAAAGCCAGAGCTCTACCCTCTTGAAGTAAATAGAATAGAGTACCAGTCCATCCAGATCCAGTTTTTTCAAGCTGGGATAGAACAACACACAGAGAGGCAGACAGCATTGTGAGGAGATTTGGAGTCCTGGAGACCTAAGCACAAATCATGACTGCTCCATTCACTATTTGCGCAGCTTTCAGAGACTTGCTTAACTTCTCAAGTTGTATTTTCTCATTTCTAACATAGGGATGATAGTATCTATTTTCCACTTAGGAATTAGATAATTTAACATATGGGAAGTGCCTGGTACAGTGACTGACACAAAGTAGGAACTCCCTCAAAATTAACAACATAATAATATGTATTCCTTTATCCTACTGGTTTCCAACCAGCGGCAATTTTGTCCTCCTGGGGACGCCAAGCAATACTTGTTGATGTTTTTGGTTGTCACAATTGAAAGAGTACTTACCAGTGACACCTGGAGGATAGAGGCCAGAAATGCTGCCAAACATCCTCCAATGCACAGGCAGGCCCCCAACAACAAAGAATTATCTAGCCCTAAATGTCAAAAATGCCAAGGTTGAAACACCTGCTTTATTCTCTAGTTTCTGAAATGTAATATCTCATGGTGTAAGACAGTCCGGAGGAACTTAAAGAGCATATTCTGGTAGCATGTGCAGAACTATAGACACAATACAAGATAAAAAGTTGACTTAATCAAATATTTGATGGCTGGAGAATACATATGGTCCGTATTATGGGTTTTGTGAGCTTTCAACATGATGCATTATTTAACACACCCAACAATGTCAAATAGTATAGAATACTGTCTTCTTTTCACAATTGAAATAAACTACATTCAAAGAAGTTTATACCTTACTCATGTCATACATGTACTAAAGGATGGGGCAGAATTTCAACGCATATCCTTTTGACAGTAAATCCCATTGTTTTCCCCCTATTCCATGCTGCCAGTTTAATTGGCAGAGGGAGTGGGTTCATAACTTTTACTGCAGTTGATTATTAGATAATTGTGATAGGGAAAAAAGAAAGAGACAATTGACCATAGTGTCCCTTAATGCCTCTGTGGAGACCAGTTTGTTTCCTTCCCTTCCTTCTCAACCACCCTGAAGTCTCCTATTTTTCTTCAACCACCTCGAAACTTCATTTGCATGCCCCATGTGTACCATTCAAATCACATTACTCCTTTGCTGAAGCACCTCCAAGCCCTTTTCCTTCCTGGCAATATGAGCTACATCTAAAGTGTCTACGTTCTTCACTGTTCTTCACTGTTGCAATATCCCTTGCCTCCCCAAGGCTCCAGTGTCTCTCCGCATGGTCTTTAAAATCCAATTTAACTGGGTTAAATTGGCTTTATACTCCTCCGTTCCCCGGTACCTACAGTTCCCTCTAATTATCTCTTTCTAGCTCTGTCTTTTCTCTCATTTCTAGTACTCACTAACTGAAGTCAATAGATTAGCCTTAATTTATTTTGGGAGTAGCACACTCATAGAAGTTAATATTTACAGAATATATTCATTTTAGCTATCCTGTTACAACAGTGAAGTTAATAAAATTGATATCTAATTAAAACTAACAAGCATAGTCTTATTAAAACCAAAACAATAAAGAATGCAGTGAAAATTGCATTACCCATGCTGTGCACCCTCCTATAGGAACTACTAGTTACTAAGGCTGTTGTTCAATGCTCTCACATGAGGATCCTGACTATGTCTTGACACTCTGGCTAGTTCTCTGGTAGGCTTTTTGTTTTTTTTTTTTTCTCCTTTGAGATGGAGTCTCGCTCTGTCGCCAGGCTGGAATGCAGTGGTGCAATCTCAGCTCACTGCAACCTCTGCCCCCCTGGGTTCAAGTGATTCTCCAGCCTTAGCCTCCCGAGTATCTGGGACTACAGGTGTGTGCCACCATACCCAGTTAATTTTTGTATTTTTAGTAGAGACTGGGTTTCACCATGTTGGCCAGGATGGTCTCAATCTCTTGACCCAGTGATCCACTTGCCTCAGCCTCCCAAAGTGCTGAGATAACAGGCGTGAGCCACCATGCCCAGCTCTCTGGTAGGTTTTAAGGAACAGGAAAGATACCTAGCTTTCAACCACTGAATGGTTGAAACTGGTGGCACTCCCATAATGTGCTAAGAGTATTTAGGATTAAACCAAGAACACTGGATATGTTTCAGTACTGATGAAAAACGTAAAAACCTCTGTAAGAGATGTAGCATTGTAGAACAAGAGGGAAAGAAATACAAGAACCAAGCAGCATGTGTAGGGCTAATTTTAAGAAGTAGGTAAGAATAGGCTGGGCGCGGTGGCTCATGCCTGTAATCCCAGCACTTTGGGAGGCCGAGGTGGGCAGATCACGAAGTCAGGAGATCAAGAACATCCTGGCTAACATGGTGAAACCCTGTCTCTACTAAAAATACAACAAAATTAGCCGGGCATGGTGGCGGGTGCCTGCAGTACCAGCTACTCGGGAAGCTGAGGCAGGAGAATGGCGTGAACCTGGGAGGTGGAGCTTGCAGTGAGCCAAGATCATGCCACTGTATTCCAGCCTGGGCCACAGAGCGAGATTCTGTCTCAAAAAAAAAAAAAAAAAAAAAAAGAGTAGGTAAGAATAATCAGAACTTCTGCTGTGCACAAGACATAGTAGCCCAGGCCTGTGTCTCACAGTCCAAGTACTGAAGGGATATCTCGACTTGTGTTAAAAGCATAAAGTCAGAGCTGAGAAACAGACCCCCTCTACCTGCAGGAGAGAATCAGAAGAGGTCCATCTCTTCACTCCACCCCCAGGAGGGCATGTCACTAAAGCCATTGCTAGTGAAAAGAAACTAACAGAAATTATGATATCCTGGATTTTCAAAACGACATGAGTTATTCATCAGAAGAGCAGGAGGGATATGTTCCAGATTGAAAGCTGAATTTCAAAGATCCAAATTTTGTTTCCATGTATAGTAAATGCCCGGTTACCCAAATGGTGATGAAAGGAACACCCACATTAACTATATAAGCTTCAGAGAAGTTTCACTGGCTTGCTTCATTTGATTTCTATCAAAATCCAGTAAGATCAGAGGTTCAAATAACCATATTCGCAATTCAGAGAATATAGAAACTAGGCCCTGAGAAGCATAGTGACAGCAGGTAACATGCTAAGGTCATGGGTAGAACTTTAACCAACCTACTATTCTAACAAATCATTTTCATCCTCTTAGACCTGCCAGATGTTGAAAGTGCAGACTCTGGGGACACATTGCCTGGGCTCAAATCTAAGCACACCCACTTTCCAGGTATAAGATCTCATGAAAATCACCATTTATTAATGTGTGTCTTAGTTTATCCATTTGTAAAAAAGTCTTAATAATAGTATTCACCTCACAGGATTGTGGTGAGGATTAAAATCGTAAAGAGAGTTACCCATTTCTATGCACAAATGCAGAACCCAGAGATACAGAGGACCAGCTGTAGTATTATTTTATATAAGGGACTTGAGCATCTGCAAACTTCAGTAACCTCAGTGAAGACCTGGAACCAATTCTTCATGCAAACTGAGGGACAACTGTACATGCAAAATCCTTTAAAGTGTTTCAAAGATATTCTTCACGAGCACGCAACAAGCCTTAAATTTGCCTTTTTTTTTTTTTTTTTTTTTTTTGAGACAGAGTCTTGCTCTGTTGCCCAGGCTGGAGTGCAGTGGCACAATCTTGGCTCACTGCAAGCTCTGCCTCCTGGGTTCATGCCATTCTCCTGCCTCCGCCTCCCAAGTAGCTGGAACTACAGGTGCCCACCACCACGCCTGGCTAATTTTTGGATTTTTAGTAGAGACGGTGTTTCACCATGTTAGCCAGGATGGTCTCCATCTCCCGACTTCATGGTCCACCCACCTCGGCCTCCCAAAGTGCTGAGATTACAGGCATGAGCCACTGCGCCTGGCCTAAATTTGACTTAAAAAAAAAAAAAAAAAAAAAAAAAAAGCTTTACTGTGTAAAGCAATTTAGCATAGTTATAGAGACTTTATTGGACAACAGGTAAGTAAAATTATCCTTATTTTATATATGAGAAAACTGAATATGCCAGCTACTATTTTTGCATTAAACACCCTGAAATGTGGTGATGTAAAGCAACCATTTTATTAAGTTCACAGATTGTTAGTACTGGAATTTTGGATAGGGTATAGAAAGAAAATCTTGTCTGTGCTCCACATTGCCTAGAGCCTCATTTGAGAAGACTCAAAGGCAAGGAATGACTCAGAGGGAAGAATCATCTGGAGGTATGTTCATCAGCATGGCTGGAGGGTGATGCTGGCTGTCAGCTAGGACCTGAGCAGATCTGTAGGCTGGATTGCCTCCATGTGTTCCCTCTGTATGACCTGGCTTCCTCCACAGCAGGGCAGCCTCAGGAGAGTGGGGCTTCTCACATGCAGTCTAGAGTTTCTGGGATCCAGGTAGAAGTGGCATCATTTTTTGTGATCTATCCGTGAAAGTTGCACAGCATCATTTTATTACCAAAATGCCAGGGGTTTGGTCTAAGTCCTGCTGTTCACTGCACAGAAAGCCAATCACTGAGACAACGAGTACTGTCAGGGAAGAAGGCTTTAATCAGGTGCTGCTGTTGAGGATGTGGGAGATCAGTCTCAAATTCACATCCCTGACTGACTAAAATTAGGGGTTTCTACAGCAGGGAAGAAATGTAACCATGTGTGGGAATACAGGAATTAGGGAGAGGCAGGGAAGAGGAGTTTGTCAACAGAAAGCTGGTGCTTATTTAAGCAATAATGATGGGTAAGGACTCTGACATCCCATTGTCCAGATGTCATGATCTGGTAAGTTTCACTTCCTTGATAGTATCTGGGAAGCCTGATGGTTGGTTTCCTGAGAAGGGAGCAAGACAAACTGTGTAACTTTCTCAAGTTTCAAGACTGAGAGAGTCAATTGCTATGCTTACTCAAAAACAACCATAAACATCAGTTTTGTGGGATAACTGGGCTGGTTTCAACTTCAGCCACATTCTGTGGGTTGCAGCAAGTCACAAGACCACCCACCTATAAGAAGAGGTAAAATAGACATCACCTCTTGATGGAGGAGTCAAGGTTTTAGAAAAGCACAGGTGTTGTTGCAACTACGATTGAAAAACATAAGATTCCATATGGAGAAAGATAGGGGTTGCCAACAATTTTACAAAAAAAATAAGTGAATACACCAGAATAAGAATGCAAAACTTTGGATTTTTAAAGTTCTGTCCTTCCTTGATCTCCTAGACCTTTTTCTCATGTGTAAAGATGTCAATTAATCTTGCACATTCACGGGCAGGTACATCTGCAGGTTTGGCCCTGCAGGGATGCAACTGAGGGCAGGCAGGTTGCACTGGGAATGCGTCCAAATAAACTCTAGAAACTTGTCATGGGAATTTGCTTTGTGTTTGTCTTCCTTCCCCACGTGTCCCTCTCCTCTTTTAATCAAGCCTCAGGGAGGAAAAATACTCATCAAAATGGATCAGATTCTAGAGCATTGATTTGGCTGGCTCCTGTTACAGGTGAATGAAGAACTATGTAAAGCTCCAACTTAGACCTACAGCTCCCATGGCTGCCTTCACACTTGTATCAAACTGGCCAAAGCCACCATGATCTCTCTCGCTCATCTCCCCACTTTTGCTCTCATATCCCACAGCCTTTTCCCAACATACCAACCAAAATGATCTTTTTGAAGCCTAGGACAGACAGATGATGTCTTCACTCCTCTACCTTCTGATTCCTATTTCACTTGGAATAAAAGCTAAAGTCTTTTTATTTTATTTTTTATTTTTATTTTTTTCTTTTTTATCATACTTTAAGTTCTAGGGTACATGTGCACAATGTGCAGGTTTGTTACATATGTATACATGTGCCATGTTGGTGTGCTGCACCCATTAACTCGTCATTTGCATTAGCTGTATCTCCTAATGCTATCCCTCCCCCTTCCCCCCCGCCCCACAACAGGCCCCAGTGTGTGATGTTCCCCTTCCTGTGTCCAAGTGTTCTCATTCTCCAATTCCCACCTATGAGTGAGAACATTAAAAGCTAAAGTCTTTACAGTACCTGGTATGATCTAAACACCTGTTTTTCTTCATCTTCGGTAAGTCTTCCTCTAGCTCATGCTACTCAATACTGATTTCTTTATTAAACATACGATGCAAGAGCCATCATCAGAGCCCTTGTATTTGCTCTTCTCTCTGCCAGACTCTTTCCCTATATACCCACAAAACCAGCACTTCCTTATGGGTCTTTGCTCACAAGTCAGCTTCTCAGTGAGGACTTTCCTGAGTATATCATTAAAACTGATCATACCCTCTCTCTGCAGTTTTCACCCCTGTTTCCTGCTTCTTTTATCTCCATAGCATTTTCGCCCATCCAACCAATTTCATATTTAAATGATCTATTTGTTTTATTGTGTGTCTTCTGCCATCCCCATGCAGACACTAGATTATAAGCTTCTGAGAACATTTGTCTGTTTTATTCACCACCATATCTCCAGAATGTAGAGCAATGCCTGACACAAAACAGGTGCTCAATGAGTATTTGTGGAATAAATGAATGAATAGATGAGTGTGGAAATATCAACTGCATGTTTAGATATAGGTTATGTGATAGGTAATTGATTACACAGAAGAATGCTTTCATCTGAAGCTACTTAGGACTAGTTAACCAAGGAAAAAGGGATGTTTCCCGATGACTCAGCCCACTTTATTGCAGTACTGGTTTGAAGGCCCAAGTACATCTGTTAAAATTGTTCATTGTTTCTCATTTGCCCTTGTTTTAGGGGATATATATACAGCATTCTTGGAAAACTCTGAGATATACAGGCATAGATTTAGTAGAAGTTTCTGCTTTTCCTATGTCATTACTATGTAATAATTCTCATGTCCTACTGTGGTAGGCAGTATAATCGCCCCCAAAGATATCCACATCTGAATACCTGAAACCTATAAATATGTTATGATATATGGCAAGAGGAAATTACATGAAATGAAGATTACTGATCAACTTGAAATGGGAGAGATTATCCTGGAGTATCTAAGGCAAGCTGAAGAAGAGGAAACGGGGAGAGTGAGAGTCAGAAAAAGTGCATATGATAAAGAAAGTAGAGCTCAGGGTGATGAAATTAGTGGCTTTGAAGAAAGAAAGAAGCCAGGAGCCAAGGACTGCAAGTAAACTCTATAGGCCACAAAAGACAAGAAAACAGATTCTTCACTACAGTCTTCATAAAAAAACACAGTCATATCTACACTTTGATTTTAGCCCAGTAAAACTCACATAAAACTTGACCTCTAGAATTTTCAGATAACAAACTTGTGTTGTTTTAAGCCACCACTTTGGTAGTAATTTGTATATTTCTAACACCTTCATCATTACATTACCATGCAAATGCAAGAAAATTCAACTTGAAAGGGTGCAATCCTGCTACAGCATTTGGTAAAGGGCAGACTCTCTTGTTTTGAGTCTCCTCTTTCATCAGGTATGTAAGAGCAAATGTTATCACCAGTCATAAAGTTCTGGTGATAAGCTTAATTTTCTGTATTCCAAAATGCCATCCAAGTAACAACGCTAGCTAAAGCTTTTTTTGTTTTTGTTAGAAACATATTCTGAAGAAGTGGGTAGGCTAGATCAGTAAAAATACCAGTATTTCATTCTTTTTAGCAACTAACAAAACAGGCTTTCCATTTTCGCACCAAAAGAAAATAGATTCAAATGCGTCTTCCTTGAACTGTGATGGGTGAATTTTTTAATTTAGCCTAATTCAAGTAAATTCCTACCTATTGCTTCTAATTATACCATTTTCCTTTTTGTATGGAGACTTGAGATCAAGAAAGAAAGAGCACTAGAAGTTGATTTTTTAAAAAAGAAATGTGTTTTCTTAATTTAAAATGTGAAAGGCTTTCAACAGCAGGTCTGTAGATTTTTTGAAAATCCTAATTAGACTGAATTAAATGACTAAAATGTTACTAATTACTTTTTAATTTCAAGAGAGATGTTTACAAAGCACAGTATAATGAGTAATACAGCACTTCAAATGATTACTAATGTTGCCATTTTGTCTGACTTAATCTCAATTAGTATAAATCACATTGTCATCATTGTTAATTGCCATTTCTTTCCAGCAAAATGGTAATTTCTCTTTACAATCTTACAACTGCTGTTTGTTTTCTTCAAGATATTCCATTTGAAAGGCCTAATAAAGAGAACATTTATAGACCCTGTGTTTTCTTCAGTTTAGACAAATGCATTTGCTGTTTTTCTATTTGGAGGGTTGTGGTAATTCCTTACTTTTTAATAAAATGAAATTTTAACTTTTAACTATATTGTCATGCCAAATGTAAATACGTGGATAGCTATAGTTCCATAGCAGAATCTTTATTCAAATGCCAAGTAGACTTTTCATTAATAAGATCTAAGAGGCAAGATATATGTTTCACCTCTCTGAGGAAATACATCATTAGAAAAGAGAAGAAACTGTCTTTCAGTATTGAGAGTATTGGGTTGTTCTAGGTTTGGTTTGGTTTGGTTTGGGGTTGGGGTTTTTTGTTTGTTTTTACTTTTTCTCCAGCTTCTTTCCATTGTTCCACTCATGTGGATGTAAAATGTCTCCATTAAGGAAATTATCTAATCGACCATAGGCGACTAACTGATCATTTTCTGTGTCATTGGATAATCTTAGGGTATTTCCTTCAATTTTTTTGTTCAGTAATAAACACAAGGAACTTTAAAAATCATGAAGACCCAAAGTTATCAAATGAGATTTTTAAAATTACACTATTGTTCTAAGAGCTCTTCTAGATTAAATCTTACTTTTATGTTTTAAAAAAGTTTAGAAGTTGAATACTAACAATTTAAAAATTTTCTCAAACAGATATTTTTCTTAAATCTTTGGTGCCTATTTTGTTTATTTTTTGTTGCATCATGAACTACCCCAACATTTAGAGGCTTAAAAAAAAACATTATTTTATTTTCATTCATGATTTTTTGGGTAGGAGTTTTGGAAAGAGTTCAGCTGAGTAGTTTGTCTTTAAGCCATGTGGCACCAGTGAAGTCAACTGGAAATGGAGCATTTACTTCCCTGAAGGCCTCTTTATGAACACGGCTGGCAACTCAGTGCTATTCAACTTGTACTTCCAAATCCACATGGTGACTTATCCTTCAGAGCTCATTAGTGTAGTTTGAGTTTCTTGAAATACGGAGGCCTCAGTATAGATGAAATTTCATAGAAGACCCAGTGGAAGTTATTCCACAAGATTGGTGGAGGCTGCAAGATTTCTCATGATCTAGCCTCAGACGTTCCAGAATGCCCTTTCTTCCACATGCTATTGGTCAAACAAGGGTTTGTTTTTGTTGTTGTTGTTTGTTTGTTTTGAGATGGAGTCTCGCTCTGTCGCCCAGGCTGGAGTGCAGTGGCGCCCTCTCGGCTCACTGCAAGCTCCACCTCCCAGATTCAGGTCATTCTCCTGGCTTGGCCTCCTGAGTAGCTGGGACTACAGGCACCCACCACCACACCCAGCTACTTTTTTTGTATTTTTAGTAGAGACAGGGTTTCACTGTGCTAGCTAGGATGGTCTCCATCTCCTAACCTCGTGATCCCCCTGCCTTGGCCTCCCAAAGTGCTAGGATTACAGGCGTGAGCCACCGCACCCAGCCGGTCAAACAAGCTTTTAAGGCCAGCCCTGATTCAAGGAGAGGGGAATAATACTCTCTCTCAATGGGAGAAATAGCTAAGAATTAGTGTTGATATTTAATCTACCACAGTGTCTACAACTTATATGCAAGCTAAAAATAAAATATTATAAAATGAAAATAGGTATTCACGAAAAATCTTTAAAACATCCTTCCTTCATACAATGGCCTGTTATTTTCTGTGACAAAAGCTAGGATGTTTGAAATTTGACGTGATTTACATAATGAAATTACCATTTTGGGCAGGTAAGTTAGTAGCTCTAGATTTCTGTTGATTTTGGCCTCTTCAATATCCATTTCTGTTTCTTCTGTTAACAATATACCAATTTTCCTGTAAGAATGTACCATTTTTTAAATTTGTATGCAGTATTCTGGAACTGTTAACCAAGGACTCCTTTGCTTTCTTTGGTCAACAAAGGGACATTTTACTTATCTAGGGCAATACAATCCTTTCCTTCTAGAATTTAAATCATGAGAAGAGACACAAAGAAGAAAATTATTTGGCATTCATATTTCCTGATGTTCATACCTTACAACTTCTGACACTTAAATCTTAGACACTTTTATTCTAACCTTTCCTAAACGTGGTCATTTAGAGCTTCTCCTTTGATTCTGTGAATTGCCTTTTAGTCTTCCAATTATTTGTTACTTAAAATATCACTAGTTTTCTTTTTCTTCAAAATAAAAACAAAAACATAAAGTCATAACAGAGATAAAAATTTGTGTAATGAGTCAAGCTGCCCAGAAAGAGAATTTATCAGTAAATACAAGAATACAGGGCCAGGCGCAGTGGCTCACGCCTTTAATCGTGAGCACATTGGGAGGCCAAGGCGGGCAGATCACGAGGTCAGGAGATAGAGACCATCCTGGCTAAAACGGTGAAACCCCATCTCTACCAAAAATTCAAAAAACTAGCCAGGTGTGGTGGCAGGCACCTGGAGTCCCAGCTACTCGGGAGGCTGAGGCAGGAGAATCCTGTGAATCCAGGAGGCGGAGCTTGCAGGGACCGAGATGGTGCCACTGCACTCCAGCCTAGGCAACAGAGTAAGACTTTGTCTCAAAAAAAAAAAAAAAAAAAAAAAAAATACAGCATTAATGATATAACTCCAAAATATATCAAGCAAAACCTGACAGAAATTCAAGAAGAAAATAACAAATCGACAGTCACAGTTGTCATCAGACAACTCTCAATTCTCAATATGCAAAGGGAAAAGAGCAAGTCAGTAATAAGCTAATTAAATTAACATCTAATTTCTTAATATTTACTCTTATGTATCTTTAGCCTCTCAAGTTTCCAAAGCATTTTTACATGTGCATGTTCATATGATTTTTCTCCTTACTTCTCTGAAGTAAACTAGTAGAATGTCATTAGAAGAAGAGTTGCAACTGCTTAGAACTCAAATCTTCAGTTTTCAAATATGTTATTTTTGCTGTCATCAGAATGTATCCCCAAAATTCACATACTAAAAACTTTTTTTTTCTTTTGTTGAGACAGAGTCTCGCTCTGTCACCCAGGCTGGAGTGCAGTGGCACAATCTCAGCTCACTGCAACCTCCGCCTCCAGAGGTTGCAATGTTGAGAGTTGTGACTTCATGAAAGGTGTTTAGGTCATGAGAGCTCCGTCTTCATGAAGGGATTAATAAGCTATAAAAACAGCTCGCAGGAGTGAGCTCAGTCTCTCTTGTGTGTCTGCCTTGTGCCACATGAGAATGCAGTGAGAAGGTCCTCATCATATTCTAGTGCCTTGGTATTTGACTTCCAAGCCTCAAAAATTGTAAGAGAATAAATTTATGTTCTTTATAAATTACCTAGACTGTGATATTCTACTACAGCAGCACAAAACAGACTATGACATTTTTCACTGTACTCCTGGCTATATAATTTTCTTGTTCATACCAGCAAGCTTTCTAGTCCTTGTTCATGGCATGAGATTTCAAAACAGTAGACAAATGATTCTAAATGATTAACTAGATAAACACACAGAGATAGCAATTTAAATAATGAATATAAGGTGTTTGGCCTTGTATCTGGGCTACAGTGAGTGTTAAATACATAGGAGTTACTATTAATACTAAATAGAATGTGATACCATTATCTCTAGGCTGAAATTATATCTAAGTTTATTTTTTTCATTATGTCATTTCCCAAGATAGTTATTTGCGTTATTCAAATCATTCGCTGGTCTCAACATGTTCTTCAGGATGAGATCTCAACTTCATGACCTTTCTATATGGAAGAAAGACTTGACATTCCCAATCATTAAATGGTAAAAGAGTTGCAGTTAGGGTCAAAACAGAGAGGGCAAACCTTCAACAGCAGGGCAGTCACTATGTCTTTGAACTTCTCTTTTAAATGCTATAAAACTGCCTTTCTCTCTGAATTCTGCTGAACTGGAATTAAAAAAAAATTCCCCCACAGCATCTGAATTTTATTAGGGTATGTGACTTTCTTTTGCAGACACTACTAGTAGGTACTTTGCAAAGTCTTGTCTTTGAGGCTGATTCTAGAACCAGGTTGTAGCAAGAGCTGGAGTCCCATAAAACCAGTGATATTTACTCCTAATGCAGTCCCTCTTTCCAAGGTGTGCTTTCTCTGAAGACTGATCACAGCTTTTATTGCATGAGCTTGTAAAATGCAAAATGATTAAAGGTACATCTATTTTTTGAATCTCATCTGTGTCAGTCTTTTAGTCAACAACAGCAGAGTCCTGGCCGTTTCACAGACGCTTACATGAAAGGTCAGGTTTAACCATCAGCACTGAAAAAAAAAAAAAAAAGTCTTAAAGGGCAAGATGGCTGCATTGTAATGAGTTTGAAGAGTACCTTGGTGCTGACTCTAACGGAAGGATTTGTGATCTTTTAGAAAGTTCCTCATTTTGCTTCTCTTCCCCAGCATGAGTCTCGCTAAACATATCCATTTCCATATCATTATAAAGCATAAAAAGGAAATTTCTTCTGAAGAGGCACAGCTTGGAGTCACTCTTTAAAATCTTTTTCCATTTTTTTCTGTTGGCCCCATTACCTGTTTCATTGACATTCCAGGACACTTCTTAATTTTGACTTTCACTTTGATTCACTCTCACTGCTTGCTGGCTGCCAAGATCTTTACCCTTCCTCTCTGACACTCACTTCTACGCCTTTTCTCTCCATCCCATATCAAGCTTCTCAATTGCACACTTCATTTAGGAATTTTAATGTGAATGGAAAAAAAGCTAAACAAAACAGTTTTGGGTGGAGATAGATGGAAGTGAAGCTGTGAGATGTGTACTCTACACAGCTTATACCGTAACTTCAGGCAGGAAGGTAATAGTTTCACTGAACAAGCCACCTTTTTCCAGATGACTTCAAGAAAGCAAAGAGTGAATATAATGCCCCAGGCTGTGGATTTTTAGATGTAAGAGGTTCCATCTCCCCCCTGAGAAGAAGGCAGATCTATAAAGAACACACACCTCTCCTACTGTCCTCAGGAACTAGCTCTAGTGAAATGGTTGTTACTCAGGTTTCAGAGCAAGCCTGGGCTGTGTCATGGCCATAGCGTAGTAGAAACTGGGTTGAGGCAAAGAAGCTAAGCTTATTGCCAATTGAGGAAACTGGAATAGTAATTATGAAGGAGGAGTAAGTGAGGAAATTGGGGGAGTAATTATGAAGCCACAAAAATGATGCAAAACCAGAAGTTAGAAGCCAGGGAATCAAGTATGTGAGACAGCTATTAAGGAAAAGTAGGAGGTCATATGTTCTGTGTTCAAATCTCAGCAGAGCTACTGACCCTATTGACAGGACTTTAGGTAATTTTCTTTTAACTATGGTAAGGCTCCATTTCTTCATCTTCTAGTAGCGTTGAATGTTAGCTTCCTCTAACCTTGTATTAGGATTAAATAAAATAATGGGTGCTTATTCAGCAGAATATATTATATATAATATTAAATATAAATAAAAAAATAAATGAAGACCAACCGAGAACAACCAACAGCTTTTCATCCAGAGCTTGCTATATCAAGGGAGTTAACCATCATTACTTGTGTTTTGAAGATACTCAAAGTCAGGCAGAGGAGTGGGAAAGTGTTGTAGAAAAAGGGAAGACTTCATACATGCTCCCGTTGGAGGCTGTTAGTATGGGAAAGCTGTAAGCAGACTAACCAGAACCAGGGCATTCTACATGATTAGGTGGAAGTTTATCTATCTATCTATCTATCTATCTATCTATCTATCTATCTATCTATCT
>NC_045446.1:22071385-22154322 GCF_002776525.5 Piliocolobus tephrosceles | reverse complement strand
TCTATCTATCTATCTATCTATCTATCTATCTATCTATCTATCTATATTTTCTGGTTGGTCCTAAGTCAGAAGTGAGAACAAAGTTAGGGAACCTGTTAGTTATTAATCAAGTCCTGATCATTTTAGACCAATTGTTACAGGGGTACTATTTGGTTTCCTGCATGTGTTGCTAGATATAGTTCTTTGACTTTCTGCAAGTCTGACTAGGTTTCTGGACTGGTTACTCTAGATGACAGGTTAATTTTCCAGGCTAATTGTGAGAGACTGTAGGTCATGTCTCTATTTCACACACAGTTTGACCATTGTTTTATATATATATACACACACACACATACGTTTAATCTCTCAATTCTATAGTTTACCTTTATCTTAAGTAAATGATTACCTGAACCTCCCCCACCAAATCTCACAATGAGTTTCATTTCAAGAGGAAGATAAATATAGGCTGGAACAATAAAAAATTGCTCAACTTTTGTTTTTAAATTAATTTTTTATAAATCCATTAAGAGACATTATTCTCCAGAGTCTCAACTTTTGCAAAGGGAGAAATATGGTCTCTAAATTACAAAAGATTTATTTACATCAAGGGGTGATTGCAAGTTCCTTAGATCAAGAAAATCCTCATACTCAAGTGTGAAAAATCCTTTTGCATATTTTTCCAGGGGCAGCCAAAAACAAACAAACAAGAAAGAAGAGAGAAAGCTTTGTACCAAGATGTTTCAATAAGCTCTTCTAGTACCCGTGGACATCGTGGGATTTTGAACATGTATGCTGAACTGAAATCATATGATATTTAATGGCACCTAGAGGAATCTCAATTCCCGATGTTGTCCCTAAGAACAATTGAAATTCTAATCTTAATAAATTATCCTGTAACAAGATACAATGCTTCTCCACTTCCTCTTTTAAAGATGTCAGGTCTTTATTGTGTTCAGTCCTTTCTCTGAGTTACATTTAAGAGACATCTACACAGTGGGTAAGAAGTCAGTCATGATGGAAAGGAGACTCAATGCTGTGTAGGAGAGAACAGAATAAGAGTTTGTCAACCACTTCACCACTGACACTCAGGACTAGATAATTATTTGCTATGATAGCCATGCATTCTTGAATACTTAGCAGCATCCTTGGCTTCTACTCACTAGATGCCAGTAGATCCCCTTTCCCAGTTGTCTCAACCAAAAATGTCTTCAAACATTGCCAAATGCACCTTGCAGTGCAAAATTCCTCCTGTTGAGAACCCCTGGTAAGCAAAGATTCCAATATTCACAGAATCATCTTAAGAACTTGTTTGAAAGGGCTGACTCCAGGGATCTACTGTGATGATTCTGAGTCAAAAGAAACAGAATGCTCTATGTTTTATAAGTTTCTCAGAGGTCTGATGGTCAACCAGTTTGAAAATTATTTTTGATTTCCTAACCATGAACAAGAAATGACTCAAAGGGGCTTACAGCCATCTTCAAATATATAAAAGTTAACATGCAAAAGTGAGATTCAACTTTTTCTGAGTTGCTAAGAAGGGAGTTCTGACCAAATTATAAAATAAAGAAATATAAGAATAATTATAATAGCACAGATTTTCAATCACTAAAATTGTTTAAAGAAAAAGTTGAATAATAAATTGTCAAGAAAGTTTTAAAAGTAAATAATCGCACATGTAGATGTCGAACAGGTGACCGTTAAAGCACGTTCTAATTTTGAAATAAAGGTTTTATTTATGATCCTTCAGTGTGAAATATAAATTAGATTCTTTTTAGCCTAAATGGAAGTAAAGCAAAAAGGAGTTAATGTTATTAATACTTACATCCAATATACAGGTTCTTTATCTTGGGTGAAAAACAGAACCACCTGTGGAGCTTTTATAATATGCAAATACTTGGGCTCAAGGGAAGTCGAGAATTATTTAATTATTCTGTGTCAGGCCTTCCTCAGCTCAACACTCAGACACAAGTATTACTATTTTTTGTCTACAGATGAGAGCCCTAGACACCAAAGGTTATACAATTTGCTCAAGGCCACATGACTTCTAAGTGGTAAGACTAGAATCTGGTTCTCCCTGACTTCAAAGACCAACACTCTCCCTTAAGAGTCGTACAGTGACTCACCAAAGAGAAGAAAGGATGGCAGATATTTTTTTCAGGTCGTTTGTGCCATCTAGGAAAATGTTAAAGTGACTTTCTTCTTGACAGTTTAATCTCATGTTAATCATAGGGCGGAGCTAAAATAATGGTAACCAGAAAATGTAGGCGTTATTGAAAAGGAAGAAAAAAAAATATGTAAAATCTGTTTCCCTTTGCCTAAATTTCCCAGAGAAAAACGTGCCTAGACAAAAGAAGGTGTACTATCATGCAGTCGTGCAGTTCGGGTGATGAAGAATCTGTTCCCTGGCATGATTCATACAAAAATTCCTTCCGCTGCTGAAAACCATGATTCACGTTTCTCAGATGTAGGTCAGACTCCCTGTCCTAAGATATAGTCCCAAAACATGAGTTTTAATCAGATTGAGGAATTAGTTAACATTTATACATATGCTAAAATATGCTGATTTGTTCCACAGTACTGAACTGTATCTCATGATAGAGAAAGATTCAGACTCTTTTAGATATAATATATGGGAGGGAGGGGGAGGTGAAAGGGGATAAGATAGAGAATTAAGTCAATGAATTAAGGTAAACTTGGAAAATAAAAAAGTTAGAAAAACTCAAAAGTCAGGAATAGCAATAATCAGTGACACACATTAGGCACATATTAAGTACCTTAAAATGTGCCAACCACTCCACATACATTTAGAGCAATCAATCATTTCAAAAACGTTATGATGTTATAATTCCCATTTTACACTTAAAGAAATAGAATCAAAGAAAGAAAGTTAAGTGCTTGCCCAGGGTCGCATAAATTATGCTCATGGATGCAAACCCAATCTTTCTCACTTCTGCATATATAGTCTCAAATGCACACTATACCCACCAGCCTCACACTTTCCATTTTGTTTTTACACAGATCCTTCCTCTTTAAGCACCCTGTAAATGATTGACTATGTGGAGATGTCAGGCAGGAATCCCATGGTTTCATTCCATTCCCTTACCACCCACTCTTTCAGGTTTGTTATTGGAGTTCATCATTAAAAACAAATTTGGATGCCCCCGTGACTTATAGAACCTTCTAATAAACATCATAAAAGTGAGGAAGCCATTCACATTCCAGGAGTCACTCACCTCTCGCATTCCAGTTGATTTGGGAGGATGAGTTCAGCTTATTACGAATCAGATGCAAAGGTCTTTAGCCTGAATATAGCTGAGCAGATGGGCAAATTCTCTAAGATCCTGAGTTTGTTTCAGCGAAAGTAAGGCAGCTGAAAACTAGGAAGGGCTCTAACTGGACCCAAAGGTATTTCAATTTTCTGCTTGAGCATCCAGGCACACTCAGTGTTTACTTGGAAATTTAGAGAGCCTCTGCAATTCTAAGAGTTGGCACCTACAGGCAGAACAGCTGACCACTCATGGATGGAATTTCAGGACTCTTGGGAAGGCTGACCTCCAGTGACCTCCAGTAACATATGCTTCCTGTTGTTGAAATGAAACCCTCACAAGTCATTGTTTTACCTTTAGGCTTGCTTTCTCTTAAAATTCAAATGTTCCTTTTAAAGCTGCTAGCAGGAACCAGTCAAGCTCCACAAAGTTCATTTGAAGCCATCCTAAACACAATCCTTCTATCCTGAAACCAGACACAACCAAACAGAGGACTATGTCTGCCCTGGATGTTGCTTTCATCCTTCATTGCCTAGAAGCCTGGTACCTCTTTAGGACCATCTCGCATCCTGCTGCTCATCCTCCTGCTTCTGTAGCTCCCATACTTCATGACTTTCTATTCTATCAGCCAAGCATCATTTTCAAGGCTGTCTTTGGACCTCAACCCAAGCTCTCTCTCTCATGTGACTGACTCACACTGCCCTGATTTTAAAATGCTCTTAATTTTTTATCTCTAGACACTTGCATTTGCCCATCTCCTGCTTCTAGATGATAGAGAATAGCAAACATTAACATGAACTAGAAGATGGAAGTTCTACAAAGAGTATAAAATAGTGTAAAACCTGGAGGTTGAGGCATTATTGAAACTAAACTGAGATTATTAGCAGCATATTTAGTGAGTATCATGGCCAGATTAATATTGAAAAGCAAAGCAAAGCATGGTTTGCCCAAAAAACTATTCAGGGTAAAGAAGTGTAGATACCACATATAATTTGTGGACTTGGCAATATATTAAACCTCACAATAGTGGTAATAGCAGAACCAAAACATGCATTTTTTAAATATATTTCACAAACTATTTTAACTCGTGATCTTTTAAAATGTCTTGTGTAATCTTCTCAAAAATACTGCTAGGTAGAAATTATTATCTCTATTTTATAGCTTGTGCAGCTGAAGCCCAGAAAAATTAAATTATTAAGTCGACAAAATTAGTAACAGAATCATAGTGAGAGCCAAGGTCTGCCTGACTCTAAATAATACGCTTGTTCAGAGCATCCCCTGTCCTTCTGCTTTGATGTTTTCTTCCCAGGACCCAGTTTGAATGACCCTGATACTATCTACTTCCTCCCTCCCTGATGGGCAGGAAAACGGAAGCAGGAGCGTGTAAGAATAAGACAGGGAGCCCAGCTCTCTGAATGTGAATCCCAGAGATTGCTTGCTTTTTCTGACTGAATTTGGTCAGGTGGCTTGATTATTTTGCACCTTAGTTTCATATTCTTTCAAGTCATAATTGCACCAACCTCACATGATTGTTGTGAGTACTAACCAAGATAACACATATAGAGATCATGACTTGGTGAGCAGAACTAACCATTTGACAATGGACTGTTTTTGTTTGATTGTTTTGTTTTTATTCCACACATGCAATAAGCTTTAATCATGTTAAAGTAGTTTGGGTTTCTTTTTTATGGACATAAAGAGGGCAGTTAACATCTTGGTTAGAATGCTGGCTCTGGCAGGGTTTCATGTCTGTGCTTGAACACCAACTGCACCATCTAAGAGCTTTTTGACTCTAAGCAAACTGGTTAACCCTCTGTACTTTCATTTCTTCATCTGTAAGTAGACTCATGGCGGTACATAATTTACACAGCTGTTGTGAAGATTAAATTACTTCATTTAAGTACTTAGCAGAGTGCCTGGCTCACTGTTAAGTGTTTGGAAGCCTGAAGAATCTACATAAAGCTCTTTCCCTACTCTGTGTTAGCAGGAGGTTTGGTTCAAAATGAATCCGAAGGATAAAGTTTTAGCATAGCTAAATCAATGACTTAATACAGATCTGTCACCATGTTCTGACATCTATAGCTATTAAAGTTGGATGTGGGAGCCAAGACCCTGCAACTAATCTGGGAAATCACTTCTCATGTAGTTCTTATACATTCATGAAACCTTAAGGAAATTGAATCACTATGGTAGGCACCACATGGATTCAGTATCCATGGACACTGAATATGGATAAAAATAGGAATGAATTGTTTCATTGTTTGGTAATAATGTCATATGAGCATACGACATTAAAAAGTACTGACCACTACTACACGCTACTCACCATCATAAGTACAGAAAACATTAGTGTACAGAGCAGTGTAAGTCCCTGCCTCATAAAGTTTATCTTCTGGGCAGGGTGGTAGAGAAATATGATAAGCAAACAAACACAAACATGCATGCATACACATACAATCTCTATAAAGAGACCACTAAAGCAGGAATTAGGGGAAGTAAGAGACTGAAAGTGTGTTATCTTAGACAGGTGTTCAGGGAAGGCCTCCATGACTTTAGAGCAGAGGCTTGAGGTATTTAGGGGCGATGCATACAGAAACCTGGAGGAAGAGTATTCCAAACAGAAACAGCAAGTGTACAAGCCTGGCAGAGACTATACTTATTGTGTTGAACATATAGTACAGTGATCAGAAACTAGAGTGAAGTAAGAAAAAACATGGAAGGAATTCCAATTAAAATGTAATTAGGTGTATTACTTATTAGTGCCTGTCTGTCACTGGAATTGAAGGCCTGTGAGAAAGGGATCATGTTGATCTTTTTGCACCAATTTGTCCCCAGTCGCTAACAAGATAGTTTACACAAAGCATTGAATCAATATTTTATTTGATGGCCAGATGGAAGTAAGGAAGGAAACAAGGAGAAATAAACATGTAAGGATGACAGAGTGTGGTCCAGGACCTGACAGTCTGGCTGGTTATGGTTTCAGTAACTTAAAGACAAAGAATTCAAGAGAACATATGTAAGACAGGCGGGTTGATATAGCTTTGGAAATATTAGGCAATGTGATAACATTTACCTTCACCTGTTTAACTCACTTCCCAGCATAATCCAGTTTCATGCACCCAAGATGACATAACACACATTACGGTGGATGACAATGATGACCCAAACTCTTCATTCCTTCCTGGACCTACGCCCTTTGCCATGTAGCCGTTCAGTGCCTCCCCACTGTGCACAGGATGACCCAGGTTGCCTCTTGATTTGGAGCTTAGGGATGTGATTTGCTGAAACCTAGATAATGAGGTGAAATTGACTAGATGTCAGTTTCAAACTGGGGCTTCAAGAAGACATGGCTATGTCTGTTTGTTCTCCTACATTTCCATCATCACTATAAGAATATCCTTGACATCCAGGCACAGGGGCTTATACCTGTAATTCCAGCACTTTGGGAGGCCAAAGCGGGTGGGTTATTTGAGCTCTGGAGTTCACAACCAGCCTGGGCAACACAGTGAAACCCCATCTCTACTAAAATACAAAAAATTAGCCAGGTGTGGCAACGTGTGCCTGTAATCCCAGCTACTTGGGAGGCTGAGGCAGAAGAATTTCTTGAACCCGGGAAGCAGAGGTTGCGGTGAGCCGAGATCACGCCACTGCACTCCAGCCTGGGTGACAGAGTGAGACTCTGTCTCAAAAGCAAAAAACAAAACAAAACAAAAAATCCTTGGCATACCTGTTGGAGGATGAGAGACATGTGGAGCAAAATTGGGTTACTTGGGTAATCCAAGCAGGGGTCAGCCAAGATCAGCAGAACATGACCACCTTTTAACCCACAATGAACATATATACAAGTGCAATAAACACTTTTTTGCTGTATATCACGAGTTTCTGTGGTTTTTCATTATACATCAAAAACTAACTGATAAACATACCCTTTAAAATTCCCCCTTAAATCTTCCTCAAGTCTTTTCTTATGACAAAGCAGAAAAAGTAAAATTGCATAGCAGGAAGAACTCCTGATTTGAAGATCCATAGGAAACCTGTTCCCCCTACAGATGGAGATGTCTAATATTAGCCAGTCCTAATGGTTATGATTCTGGCTCCTTTGCCATTTAAAATATATTTGATTTTCTTCTAAACTGGCTCACACGTGATCAGCTACTACTTCCTTCATGTTTTAAGGAAACTAAACTACTGTCTACCTATTATGCCACGGAAACATAATTGAAATGAACACAAAAGGTTTAAAAACTAGAATATAAAGTAATTTTCTAGCACAGTCTGAAACTTGCTGTAATTGGACTCCTTAAATCACATACAATATCCACTTCTGCAAAACCCCTTTTTATTTGTGTTTTCCACTGGCTATCTAGATGTTCAGCTGAGCTCTGCTCAGCACTAATAAAACATGATCATCAATGCTTTTACATCTTTTTACAACTTTCTTCAAAGTTGTTTGAAGAGTCCATCAAGAGTGTATCAGAGTGTTCTTGCCTATAAGCAACAGAAACACTCCATTACTAATTTAACAACAAAAAAAGAAATGAAGATTTTTGGAAGAGTATTAGGGAGCTGCATGACTTACTTTAAGTGCAATGAGAAATCAGTTACATTGAGTCAGAACACCACTTTTGCTGGACACCAGATACGAGTGCTAGGACCAGTGCAGCCCCAGGACCTCAAATATTCCTGTTTTGGCTGAAATGAAGTCACTGACTTCTTCACATAGCTAACCACACTGTCTAAGCTAACCACACCTTCTAAGGAGGTAACATACGATTGGCTAAACATAGGTCACATGCTTATGCCTAACTTCTATTATAATGATTAACCGTCTCAGTTTTAGTGGGGATGTCCCTATTTTAGCACTAAAAGTCCCACAATTGAAAGAACCCCTTGGTCCCAAGCAAATCAGAACAGTGGTTACTAAGGGGGCAGGGAAAATGAATATTTAATTTGTTTTGCTTTCAAGACCAGTAAGTAGCTCTTTTTATACCACTGAGACTCATAAATCAAAGATTTCCCCAAATATAGTAAGAGCATATTTTAAAATGACAAATACCTACAACACAGATAATATTTCATTTAGCATTCAGGAAAAATAAACATGAGATTTCTAAGGCAGGTATTTTCACAACTATCTGATGCATAAGAAATAAGGAATAATCTATTAACTCATTCAACAAATCTTTTTTGAATGTGCCAGGCATTGTCAGTCGGGTACTTGTGAAAAAGACAAAACCCAGGATTGCATATTGCAGTCAGGGTGCTTTAGATAAATAAATGTATCATATCAGATGGTAACATTTCCTATGAAGAAAAGTGAAATAAGGAATATGTGATCAGGTGGAGAAATAAAAAGCTATCTATTTTTAAAATGGCAGTCAGGAAAGTTCCCTTTGAAGGGGTGACATCATTGCTGGGAAAATTAAGCATTGTCCACTGGGAGAGACTGCACTGGGAGAGGACAACTAGAAGTTTTCACCTCCTATCTCCTAGACTCTGTTACGTATCTTTTACCTTTGCTGATTTAATCTACATCCTTCTACTGATTCACATAGCTAAAGCACCCTGACTGCAGGGTGCTAGTAATAAATAACTACGAGTATGATAGCTTTTATGAGTTCTGTGAGTCTATCTAGCAAATCATTGAACCAAGGATGACCTTAGGGACCCCTGACACACCTGTGCTACCAAAAAAATATTGAAGAGAGTTCATCAAGCAGGTGGGATATGAAACCAGAAGGGAACTTGAATCTAAGCAAAGAAATGAAGATGTCAGGCACAAAAGAGTGCATACTGTATGTTTACATGTATTTGAAGTTTGAAAATCATGAAGTTAATCATTATAATAGAAGTAATGCTAACCTTTGATGATAGAAGTGAGAATTGAGATTACATCTGGGAAAGGTAATGACTGTAAAGGATGCTGGCCAGTTTCAATATATTGATGTAAATGTTAGCTAAATATATGTGTTCACTTTATAAAATGTTGTTTCTTGAGCTGTATTAGATATAATATATATGTACATTATGATAGTTGACAATCACACAATAAAAATGTATACAATATATCACAGACACACTATTAGAGGGATTGCTATAAAGAAAATGCATCTAAAAGAGTAATATTATTATGCTGATAAGAGGAGTTTTCAGTTTCTAGATAATGTAGCATCATAACAATACCATATGCTTATCAATCATAAGGAATTTGGTATCTTTTTCACCAGCAAGCTAGCTATGTGTTCTTCGATAAACTTCTTAATCTATCTCAGAATCAGTTTCCTCATCTGCAAAATGGGAAATATATTATTTAGCTTTGTTTTATAGTGAAAAATTAAGGAATATCTATAGAGGAACACCACAAAGACTAGTAAAAGACTAGGGTTCATACAAGCAATCATTATTGATCTTATTGTTAAAATGGTGGGAAAGAACAGGAAGAGAAACAAGATAAAGATTCTGATAATATTTTAGTTCATCTAAGAGAACTCTGTGTTACTGGAGAAATTAGTATCTGCATCCACAGATTCCGACATGTCTTTTTCACTTTCATTAATTTTGGTCCAAGTTGGAAGCAGAAAAATTACATAGCTGGCAAATACAGCACCTCAGCAGAGTTGAGACAAAAATAATGTTCAAGAAACTAGAGCTGCATCTAAGGATTCTGATATTTCAAAAAAATATTTTACCCCACTACCTTCCAAGCCTTTGTGATCATCTTGGATTTACAATAAATTATAAGATAATAATCACCTTTAGCCACAAGGCACAAAGGAAGGTGCTGCTGAATCTAGAGCTCCAAAAGAATAAGCACACTTATTCCTAGAACATGGCAAGTCCAGGCCCTGGGCAATCAATGTAAGTGGTCACATTATCCATCCTCTGTGCTTTTAAAAATGTGGTTTCTTCATTGGCAAAATGTGGAATAGAATGCCTACTTCAAAAGAACAGTTCTCATTTCAGACTTCCTGTCCTGTGGTTCCCATATATGCGTCTTCACACTCTATGCTGTGCATCTTAATTTGGAATTAATAAAATATGATCAGAAACTGATGGAATTCTATGGAAAATGACAGTAAGGAGCTTAGGTTAAATATTAAGTAAAAATAAGAATTAATTTGAAAACTATTGTGGTGCAGCGAATACTGACATTTATGCCAGGATGATCTTGCCAGGATGATCTTGGAAAATTTTATGTCTTACTGTGAGTTAATGAGCTTCTGTGTCTGACATTTTAATCATTTAATTTATCAGTTGCAAGATACTGTAGAAGTCGTTCTTCTCATCATTCATTTCACTTAACAAATGATAAACAGGATCAGGAAGGGAAAGTGACTTGCCTGAACTCACACATCTTGGTGATACCAAAGCTATGACTAAAGCTAGGTTTTCTGACTCCAGGCTAAATGCATTTGCAAGAACCCCAACAAAAAAGGGACAAGTGAGAGAACAGACTTCATAGTCAGAGGGCCTGGATTCAATTCTTGCTTTGCGATATTCCAGCAGGTACAACATGAGAGAAGTTAATTTTTTTGCCCTTAGAAATTTTTTTTTTAGAAAATGACTATAATAAAAGCACCTATCTTAAAGGAATACACTGAATTTTAAATATGATCACGTATATAAATCAAGAACATAAGACACTGACGGGAACACCGTAAGAGCTCAATGAATGTTAGCTATCAGGATATTAATCAACATTATATCCAAGAACGAAGTTATTGGCAATGATGATAGACACTGACCATTGTGAATGAGCCAGGGACAAGGATAGCCATATGCTCTCTTTATTATTAATAATGAATTGGGAAAGGTCATTTCAAAATCAGTTATTAATTTTACTCTTCTTATATTGCTTACACCATGCTTCTAGATGTGCCTTTTGTTGTGAA
Source organism: Piliocolobus tephrosceles (assembly GCF_002776525.5). Lineage (NCBI taxonomy): Eukaryota > Metazoa > Chordata > Mammalia > Primates > Cercopithecidae > Piliocolobus > Piliocolobus tephrosceles. Next base: position 22,143,185 of record NC_045446.1, on the reverse strand, counting down.
TATTAGTTCATACAAAGTTGGTGGAATTAGGCGTGCTCAAGAAGGCATTCTCAGTACTTTTGCCTATAGGCTAATACCACAAAGCCTGCTTGATCATTTTACAGACTTTCTAAATAAGCTATTTTTGCTGTTTAGAAAATGAAGTTAATTTTGTGTGTGTGTGTCTATTCACTTTTACGTGGTACTGTTCATCAGTACCTACAGATCTTTTACTTAGATCATACCTTAATAAAAGGATATGGTAGAGAAAAAAGAAAATTATTTTACTGTCTAACAGACTTGGGTTCAGTCCTACCTCTTCCTTCAATACCTACTCATACAAATTACTTAATTTCTTTGAACTTCATTTTTCTCAAATATAAAATAGAGATCATCCAGACCTCACCAGTTGTGAAGAGCAGTAGAAAAGACTTACAAACTGTCTCTTAATTCCCTTCTTTTTCACGTTTTGGAAAAGGAAAAAAAAAAAAAAAAGACAATACTCAATGATCAAAGAAGTGGGAAATAAGTCTAAAAAGGTTAACAGTATATACAGTAAGTGACCAGATTTATCTATCTACCTATCTCTCTCTATCTACCTATCTCTCTCTCTCTCTGTCTCTCTCTCTTTCTATCTGTCTATCCACCTATTTATCCATCTATTTATTGAAACAGGGTCTTAGTCTGTCACTCAGGCTGGAGCACAGTGGTGTGATCACAGCTCATTGCAACCTTGAGTTCCTGGGATCCAGCAATAATCCGGCCTTAGCTTCCCAAAGCACTGGAATTACAGGGATAAACCATGGACCCAGCCAGATTTTTCTTATTCTAACTTAATCTAAGGTTGTTTATTTTAGTAAGAAAAATAATTCCGACACATTTTACAAGAGTCGACCACAAATAAAAAATGCAAAAGCAAAGATTTCATTATTCTTGGAGGCAAATGGGTTGAGAATTGCTAATGCAATTGTGATGACCACTAAAGGAATATTCATGTGTAGAGTTTAAATTTAAAAAATATTTGTTTTTTCAATATGTCCTTGGCAAAGATTAGTCTTTCACATGGTATGCGTGTTTTCTTCTTTTAGCATGAGATACGTGTTTTTAATCGTCACCTGGATTTTGTGTAAACATGAAGTTTGATACGGAAAGCAGAAGAGAGGAGTGAGAAACAAATGGGGCAACATAATCAACTACTTTAAAGATACAGCAAGGCTCTTAAAAATTAAATGATCCATATATTAAGTACTGTATTCAGTATTTCTCAAAATATGTACTGAACATGTGCAGGGCATAGAGTAGAATACCAGAAATACAGAGATTAATAACACAGTCCAAATTCTCAGGGAACTCGCAGTCTAGTGGAGCACAAAGGCAATCAAACAGACAAGTCCACTGCAATATGTTAAGTATCATAGAAACAGAATGTGAGATTAAGAAATAAACTCTTGCAGAGACACACGCTAACTCATTCCTAAAACACATGAAGGAAGTGAGACAGAAGGATAGAGGGCATAGATGAAAAGAGGGAGCATGACATTCTAGGTATAGAATTAGGTTAAGGAGGGAAGACTGGAGGTAGAACAGGCTGATGAAGTGAGTAGAGGCAAATCACAAAAGTCCATATGTGTGTGTGTGTATATATGTTTAGTGTATATATAATATTATGTTATATATAAACATACATAGTGTATTTCTATATAGTAAATATTATATTAATATATTAATATTAATATGTTAATTATATTAAGAGAATATTTAATATAATATTTAATATATATTTAAATTATATATTTATGTGTATATATATATAAAACATATATATTTATAAGTGGAATTATATAATCAGATTTACTTTTTGATAAAGGCTAGCTCCAAATCAATGGTCTCTGAAACTGTCCACTTGACTCTAAGAACCAATATTGGAACAGAAACAAAGAATGAATATAAGAAGTTCAGAAGGTAAAATATCTGGAATTTGGTGATTAATGAGAGAACAAAAGTGACACAAAACTTCATCCTAGAAATTATTTAGCTTACCTCCTTCTCTGATTAATTCAACACATTTTTCTGTCATGCCACAGAATACAGTTTATACTATTTTATTTCATAACATACAGATTTTTCAATACCATTTAGCTATTGTTTTAACTCTTCTTTAAACATAGCAAACACCCTCCCACCTCAGTCACGTTGTGTTTCCTAGAGGGATAATTTTCCCCAATTCATTGCAAAATTAACCCAATAATTTAATTCAGATCCCCAATGTTATCACCTCAGATAGAACTTTTTGGATGACCATATCTAAAATTATTATCCTACCCAGTCATTCTCTTTTCCCATAGTCTGCTTTATTTTTCTACATGGATTAATACTTGAAATTAAACTCTGTAATTATTTGTTTATTTGCTTATTGACTGTCTTTCCACCAGAATGTAAGTTCTCTTGGTTCAGGAGCTTTTCCTCCTTTACAACACCATTCCCAGCACTGAAAACACAAACCCGTCACTAGTACTAGGCACTCTACACCTAACTGTTAAATGTATGAAGTGTTCACATGTTTTTTACCTTTCTTATTAATAGCAAACCCCTTAGTATTCTATAATTTTTGAATTAGGGCTGCCACTGGAGGAAATGTAAACTGTCTTATTTTCAAGATAAGAAAGTTTTATCCTAGGAAGGTTTTATTGCTCCTTCAAAGTCCAAACGCTAGTTAACAGTAAAATCTAGGATTGCTGATTCATACTGCAGATTTCTTTCCTTTTGGTTATACTTTCTCTCCACTCTGTGTAGAAACCATACCTTCTATTTTGTCTACTTTTTCTCTTCTCCAGTACATATAACCATGCTAGGTATATGAAAATGTTTCCTCTTACTGAACAAAGAATTGAATGTATTCAACATCTCTCACTTGCAAAAATCAAACCAACTCACCAACTTCAATTCCACCTGAAAGTATGACCCTTTTTTCTCCTAATAATAGAGTCTGCAGTTTCAGTTATAGAACCAATATTACCTTTTCTTAAACACAAACAATAGCAGAATCACCCCTTACTCTTACTCACTTGCCTTGGAGTTGGGGTATGATGGAAAAGTATTGCTGGTACAAAAATCAGGTTGCAGTTCTTTGTGAGTAGAGAGAATTTAGAATAGAATGAATTCAAACTATCGGTCATGAATAAAACCAGTAAAACATAATTTATCTATGAAGCTCCAATGTCCTGAACTGATGCTGGCATAAAAAGACTTTTATAGATATTATTTTCCACCTCAACAAACAGTTGCATTTCACTTTCTAGCTGTCAAATGGTCGCAGCTATTTTTCACTCCAGAGTTGCCTGTCTCTTTCAATTTTAGCTTACAATATTGCTCCAAAGCTAATGGATTGCCCTCCTAATATCCACAAGAAAGCATTGTGATGATTATATTCATGCCAGACAATAATATGTAAAGATATTCCAGCCAAGTTTCAATGACTGTTAGAAATATTACTATTTCCTGGGTTTACTATTTATATGGTGTCAATCCCACTACCAACTCCTCCTTAAGTTTGACTCATTACCTCTACGTTTCTAGGCCTATTGGTTGATAACGCTTCCTCCTGTAAGTTTTGTTTTTTAAAAAGTAACAAATAATACAAGTGTGAATTGAAGACCCTCAATCTAGGTTCTTCAAAATACCTCATGACACTACGACTTATTCAGAAACTTTTTTTTCTTTTTGAGACGGAGTCTCACTCTGTTACCCAGGCTGTAGTGCAGTGGCACAATCTCTGCTCACTGCAACCTCTGCCTCCCAGGTTCAAGAATTCTCCTGCCTCAGCTTCTTGAGTAGCTGGGATTATGGGCATGCATCCTCACACCCAGCTAATTTTTGTATTTTTAGTAGAGACAGGGTTTCACCACGTTGACCAGGCTGGTCTCGAACTCCTGACCTCAGGTGATTCGCTCACCTCAGCCTTCCAAAGTGCTGGGATCACAGGCGTGAGCTACTGTGCAGAAACTATTCACCTCCCTCCTCCCACCATGGGTAGAGTGTACTTCTCTAGCCCTTTGCTGTAGAAGTTGGCCATATATTTTGCTTTAACCAGTGAAATGTTAGTGGACAGGATGTGAGCAGAAACTTGAAATGTACTTGCAAAATTAGTCTTTTATTTTGACATTCCAGAAAGGAATCCCAAGACTGTGAGGAGAGCTTTCACTGGATAGCTTCTGCTACTCGAGCCCGGGCTTGAGAATGCAGCAGGTAGAATCCACCTGAATTCCACCCCCAATCAAAAGCCGAACTGCTGCAACTGACCAGTAGACCACGTGCAATGAAAATATATATTTGGTAAGGACTTAGATACCATGGTTGTTTTAAAAGAGTAAAATTGATTAATATAGACCACATTCTCTGTCTCCTGCTGACATTCGAAACCGTTCAGATGGTGCTCATTTCGATGTCCATGATTGGGTGAAAGGAATCCAAAAATAAAATCAAATAGTCATTAAGTTTAGTTTCTGGCTTGGTCACTTAGAAACACTGTAAACTTAGGCAACCCTGCTTTACTTGCATACTTGAGTTCCTTACCTATAACATGGGGTTAATAATCTTCACCCCCAGGTGCAATGATGAATATTAAATGAGGTAAATAATGTGACTCAACTAGCACAAGTCTTTCTCAGAATAGTACTGGATGAAGGGACAGATTATCTGTGTCCAAATCCTGGATTTCACACCAACTGGCTGGGAGTAGAGGATGTTGAAATGTATTATATTTTCACTGTTCATACGCATTCCTGCCTTCAATTCTTCTCTCTGCAAATGGCCCTGGAGTGGGGAGTGAGGGAGACACATTCTTTACAGTTTATGTGTAATGACTTTTCCTCAGTGCTGGACTTCAAGGTAGATGTATATCTAAGGCCTAACACAGCAGCCTCAGCACTGCACTATTTATGCCACAGTGATTGGATCATGGATGGTCACATGACCAAAGCCTGGCCAATTAGAGCCCATTCCAACAACTTGTCTGAAGCTACATAGATGGAAGTTCCTTTTCTTTACTCCTAATTGCATGCTGAAATTGTAATATAATCCTAGATTAAACTAGCTATGACAGACAATAGAGGAGTCCTCTTTAAAATAAAGCCAACACAGAGGGAAATGGATCAGGATATGGATGGAAAATAAACTTGTATTACATTATTTAAGCCTCAGCATCTACCTTGGCCTGCAGACAGGACCACTAACAGACATTTCAATAACGTGAGCCAATACACTCCCAATTGCTTAGGAAGATTTGAGGTGGGTGCCATCATTTGCAAACAAAAAAGTGTGACCTTGAAAAATCTATATTATTTCTTTGAATCAAGGTTTCCTAATATGTGAAATAGAAACAAAAATAGTATTACTTTATAGTATCAAGATGCATTGCTATTGTAGAAATTAAAAGATGATGTACCTCAAATATAATATGTAATCAATAAAAATATCCATCATTATCGTCAACACATTCTCCTACCTTACACCAGCTTTGAAAAATGTCACAGACTAATAAGTCAATAAAGACACATTTCTTCATCCTCTCTCTATTCACCAAATGAGAGGTTCCAGAGCAATGTTCTAAGGAGGAGGGAAAGGAAAATGGAGAGAGAAGAACAAAAGGGAAGTAATCATAGACACAGAGAACCAGAAGTCAGCGACATGGTAAGAAAATGGATGAGACAGACCAGGTACAGTGGCTCACACCTATAGTCCCAGCACTTTGGGAGGCTGAGGCGGGTGGATCACTTGAGGTCAGGAATTCGCGACCAGCCTGGCCAAAATGGTGAAACCCCCATCTCTACTAAAATACAAAAATTAGCCAGGCATGGTGGCGGGCACCTGTAATCCCAGCTATTCAGGAGGGTGAGGCAGGAGAATCACTTGAACCCAGGAGGCAGAGATTGCAGTGAGCAGAGCTCACGCCACTACACTCTAGCCTGGGCAACAGAGAAAGAAAAGAAAGGAAAAAAGGGGGGAAGGGAAGGGGAGGGGAGGGAAGGAGAGGGGAAGAGAGGGAGGGGAAGGAAAGGAGGGCAGGGAAATTGATGAGAGAACTTAATATATCCAAAACCCTCTGGATTCTGGAACAACTTCAAGACAGGCTATTCAGGTGATAAAATGTACAGGGACCAAAAACAAAACAACTAGTAATGTCTGAGATAATGAACTAAACCCTCAGGGAATGAACAACAATAAGAACCTACTTGTGTGAGAAGGGTAAATAATATACAAAGAAAGCCTGCCTGAGCCTGATTCCTTTTCCCATGCTCTCAGCCTGTGAGTGATACAAACTACACCTACTGAAGGCATCAGGCTTGAAGACCTGCAAAGACCTCAATCCTGAAGATCCCTGCTAACCCTGAATGAAGAAGTCGAGGTTCCTCAGTCCCTAAGAAACAGCATCACCATTTGTCATCCCTTCCTGTAGAAGAAATTGGTACGTCTTCTAAGTAGGCTTTCCACCAGATCTTTTAGGAAGAGAAAGAACAAAGCCCAGACTGTTTATTTCTAGAAGACCCATGGACTTAATGGCACACACAGTCCTATCTGCACACATAGCTCAGAAGGGAAGCTCCCATTTTCTGGTATATGGGAACTTCTCACCTCCTCCCTTTGAATACAACAGTTCACTCAGCATATTTCCTTCTATTGGCCGTTGTCCTCGGGGCTTCTTTCTAACCACATCCACCTTCCTCAGCCTCACATCCTTAGTCACATTGTGCCCAAAAAGTAAGATCCACAGAGTTAAACACCTTTGATATGGTTTGGCTGTGTATGCACTCTAATCTCATCTTGAATTGTAGGTCCCATAATCCCCACATGACAAGGGAGGGACCCAGGGGGAGGTAATTGAATCATAGGGGTGGGTTTTTTTCATGCTGTTCTCATGATAGTGAATACGTTTCACAAGATCTGATGGTTCTATAAAGGACAGTTCCCCTGCACACACTCTCTTGTCTGTCGCCATGTAAGATGTGCATTTGCCCCTCCTCCTTCATTTTCTGACATGATTGTGTGGCCTTCCCAGCCATGTGGAACTGTGAGTCCATTCAACCACTTTTTCTTTATAAATTACGCAGTCTTGGGTATTTCTTCATAGCAGTATGAAAATGGACTAACATAGTAAATTGGTACTAGTAAAGTAGGGTACTGCTATAACGATACTCAAAACTGTGGAAGTGACTTTGGAATTGGATAACATAGGTTGGACAGTTTGGAGGGCTCAAAAGAAAGCAGGAAAATGTGGGAAAGTTTGGAACTTCCTAGAGATTTGGAGGGCTCGGAAGATAGGAAGATCTGGGAAATTTTGGAATTTCCTGGGGAGTTGCTGGATGACCATTTTGACCAAAATGCTGATAGTGATGGACAATGAAGTCCAGGCTGAGGTAGTTTCAGAAGATGAGGAACTTCTTGGGAACTGGAATAAAGGTCACTCTTCTGATATGAAGAGACTGGCGGCATTTTGCCCCTGCCCTAGATATTTATGGAACTTTCAACTTTTGAGAGACCATTTAAGGTATCTGGTGGAAGAAATGTCTAATCAGCAAAGTTTTCAAGATGTGACTTCGGTGCTATGAAAACCCTCCAGTTATATGTATTCAAAAAGATATGGTTTGCAATTGAAACTTACATTTAAAAGGAAAGCAGAGCATAAAAGTTTGGAGAACTTGCCTTTGATCATGCAATAGAAAAGAAAAATCCATTTTCTGAGGAGAAAATTCAAACTAGCTGTAGAAATTTTCATAAGTAACAAGGAGACAAATGTTAATCACCAAGACAGGGAGGAAAATGTCTCCAGGGCAAGTCAGAGGTTTTCACAGCAGCCCCTCCAATCACAAGCCAGGAGGCCTAGAAGGAAAAAATGGTTTTGTGTGCCAGACCCAGGACCTTGCTGCTTTGTACAGTCTCTAGACTTGATGCCCTGCATCCCAACCATGGCCAAAGGGGCCAATGTACAGCTCAGGACATTGCTCCAAAGGGTGAAAGCTCCAAGCCTTGGTGACTTCCACATGGTGTTGGGTCTGCGGGTGCACAGAAGTCAAGAATTGAGGTGTGGGCACCTCTGCCTAGATTTCAGAGGATGTATGGAAATGCCTGGATGTCAGGCAGTGGTGTGCTGCAGGAACAGAGCCCTTATTGAGAACCTCTGCTAGGGCATTGTGGAAGGGATACGTAGAGTTGGAGTCCCCACACTGTGTCCCCACTGGGGCACTGCCTAGTGGAGCTGTGAGAAGAGGGCCAATGTCCTCCAGACCCCAGAATGGTAGATCCACTGATAGTTTGCACATTGCACCTGGAAAAGTTACAGACGCTCAATGCCAGCCTGTGAAAGCAGCCAGGAGGGAGGCTGTACCCTACAAAGCCACAAAGGTGGAGCTGCCCAAGACTGTGGGAACCCACTGCGTACATCAGCTTGACCTGGATTTGAGACACTAAGTCAAAGGAGATCATTTTGGAGCTTTAAGGTTTGACTCCTCTGCTGAATTTTGGACTTGCATGGGGCCTGTAGCCCCTTTGCTTTGGCCAAGTTCTCCCATTTAAAATAGGTATATTTATCCAATGCCTGTATTCCCATTGTATCTTGGAAGTAACTAACTTGCTTTTAATTTTACAGGCTCATAGGCAAAAGGGATTTTACTCGACTCAGATGAGACTTCGGACTGTGCAGCTTTGAGTTAATGCTGAAAGGAGTTAAGACTTTGGGGGACTGTTGGGAAGACATGCTTGGCTTTAAAATGTGAGGACATAAGATTTGGGAGGGGCCAGGGTTGACATGATATGGTTTGGCTGTGTCCTCACCCAAATCTCATCTTGAATTGTAGCTCCCAAAATTCCCACATGGCATGGGAGGGACCCAGTGGGAGGTAATTGAACCAAAGGGGTGGGTTTTTCCTGCACTGTTCTCATGACAGTCAGTAAGTCTCATGACATTGTATGGTTTGATAAAAGACAGTTCCCCTGCACATGCTCTCTTGCCTGCCAACATGTAAGACATGCCTTTGCTTCTCCTTCACCTTCTGCCACAATTGTGAGGGCTGCTCAGCCATGTGGAACTGTGAGTCCATTAAACCTCTTTTTCTTTATAAATTACCCAGTCTCAGGTATTTCTTCATAGCAGTATGAAAATGGACTAATTCAACCTTCAACTTTACCTTCTCTCCCCAACTAAATGACTTCATTTTCACTCTATTTCTCCTATCCTTCTAGAAATTCAGAGGACAGTTTCCAAGTACTTCTGTTTATTTCCAAAAAAATTCTTCTCCCATAACATCTGTATCAACTACTCTCATCTCTTTCATGTTTATTCTCATTTTTTTTTTTTTTTTGTTTTCTCTTTCATCTTTGCCTTGGCCCTATGCCCTGGCTACTTCTCTTTAGTTTTAAACAGATTTACAAATCCCATTACCCAAAACCAGAATAAAAATGGAAGAAAAAAGCCAATACAAATACCACCACCAAGAGAAAACTTCTTTCACTTGTTTTTCTATTTGGTTCTCATTTCTTCTTTGATTTGACTGCAGTCTATTCTTGTCCCTTAAGTATCTTCATATCCATTCACTACTTACTTTCTTTCTTTTCTTTTCTTTTTTTCTTTTTTTTTTTTTTTGTGAGACAGAATCTTCCTCTGTCACCCAGGCTGGAGTGCAGTGGTACTATCTCGGCTCACTGCAAGCTCCGCCTCGGGGTTATATTAGAACTATCTGTGCTTTCTGATCAATTTTTCTATAAATCTAAAACAGCTAAAGAAAAAAAATACTTGTTTTAAAAAAGATAATCTAGTAAATGAGTGCATCATGTATAATATTCCTAGAATATTATACTATATGTTATGTTATTGATAAATGTAATTTAAAAGTCAACTAAAATTCTGAGGCATTAAAAAAACTGTATTTGGCAGCTGCCATTGACCTACTAAGTGCTCACTCTAATGAGTACTTATTCGTCTTCTTTACCTCCATGCTATTGGACTCTGCTAACCTATTTTCCAACTGCCTGAAATAGAGCAGCTGTATTTCGGATGGTTCTTTTTCAATCTACTCATTATAACAAAAATAGTAAAATATTCATGTAGCAGTTGGGAAAAAAAATGGTTCAAGCAAATCACAATGCTAATAAATGGTAGTAGATGACTGAATAAACATAAAAACCAAAGGACTTTGTCCCAATTAGTAATTATTTTCTCTATTAAATGGGCCACTCTAATCCTGAAACTCGTTCTTCTTCCTGGCTGTGCTATATCTATTAAAGACACTGCTGTTTTTCTACTCACCCAACGGCAAAACCTCAAGCATCTTAAATCACATATGACTAGAAAGGTTTCTTCCTGTAACCACAACCCCAAGAGGCTGGAGTTCACTGCTGCTCTAGACTAATTGCTTTCTTTTTCCAAATGTGAAGGCTGAAACTTGGTGGAAGGGAAGTGATGGGAAGGAATGACAGTCCATGATGTTATTATTTGTAACTACAGGTTTGGGACTAAAACTTTAGTCTTCTTGATTCCTAGCGTAATCTGTCCTAACCTCATCAGACTGTGACGCAGAGGGAGGTGAAAATATTGAGAATATTGTGGGTGGCACCCCCCTGGGGCAGGTGAATCAGCCGTTAGTGAATGTACTGTCTTAGAAACTCTGTTTCTAATCACTTGACTAGCATCAGTTTCAAGTAGTGGGCCTCTTGGTACTTCCTACTTTTTTTTTTTTTTTACCTTAATAATGATCCAATTTACCCAGGTAACAGCGACATTTCCTACAACTGAATAGAAAACCTTAAGTCAACTTGTGGATATTGGTGTTAGTACCCATTTCTTCCAAATAATCCCTAAGAATGTACACCATTCCATTACTGACATGATTCCAAAATACATGTGAGCCTGCTAGTTGAAGTCATCAGTGTGGCTTCAGTGTGCAAAGCCACTTTCTGATTTGTTAAAAACTGAGGTGATGTACAGAAGTCATAAAGAGTAATCCTTTGAAGAGGTCTTTCACATCCCTTGTAAGTTGTATTCCTAGGTATTTTATTCTCTTTGTAGCCACTGTGAATGGGAGTTCATTCATGATTTGGCTCTCTATCTATTACTGGTGGATAGGAATGCTTGTGATTTTTGCACATTGATTTTGTATCTTCAGACTTTGCCGAAGTTGCTTATCAGCTTAAGGAGATTTAAGGCTGAGACGATGGGATTTTCTACATATACAATCATGTCATCTGCAAACAGAGAAAATGTATCTTCCTGTCTTTCTGTTTGAATACCCTTTATTTTATAAACCATTGTTCAAGGAAATGAGAGAGGAGGCAAAAAGATGGAAAAACATGCCATGCTCATGGATAGAAAGAATCAATATTGAAAATGGCCATACTGCCCAAAGTAATTAATAGATTCTATGCTAATCCCATCAAGCTACCATTGACTTTCTTCACAAAATTAGAAAAAAACTTACTTTAAATTTCACAGGGAACCAATAAAAAGCCCATATAGCCAAGGCAATCCTAAGCAAAAAGAACAAAGCTGGAGGCATCATACTAACTGACTTCAAACTATACTACAAGGCTACAGTAATCAAAACAGCATGGTACTGGTACCAAAACAGATATATAGACCAATGGAACAAAACAGAGGCCTCAGAAATAATGCCAGACATCTACAACCATCTGATCTTTGACAAACCTGACAAAACAAGCAATGGGGAAAGGATTCTCTATTTCATAAATTGTGTTAGGAAAACTGACTAGTCATATGCAGAAAACTGAAACTGGCCTCCTTCCTTATACCTTACGCAAAAATTAACTCAAGATGGAATAAAGACATAAATGTAAGACCTAAAACCATAAAAACCCTAAAAGAAAACCTAGGCAATACCATTCAGGACATATGCATGGGCACAGACTTTATGACTAAAACACCAAAAGCAATGGCAACAAAGGCCATAATTGGCAAATGGGATCTAATTAAACTAAAGAGCTTCTACACAGCAAAAGAAACTATCATCAGAGTGAACAGGTAACCTACAGAATGGGAGAAAATGTTTGCAATCTATCCATGTGACAAAGGGCTAATATCCAGAATCTATAAAGATCATAAACAAATTTACAAGAAAAAAAAAAATCAAAAAGTGGGCAAAGGATATGAACAGTCTTCTCAAAAGAAGACATTTATGGGGGTCAACAAACATATGGAAAAAAAAAAACTCATCATCACAGGTCATTAGAGAAATGCAAATCAAAACCACAATGAGATAACATCTCACGCCAGTTAGAATAGCAATCATTAAAATGTCAGGAAAGAACAGGTGCTGGAGAAGCTATGGAGAAACAGGGACACTTTTACACTGTTGCTGGGCGTGTAAACCATTGTGGAAGACAGTGTGGTGATTCCACAAGGATCTAGAACCAAAAATAGCATTTGACCCAGCAATCCCATTACTGGGTATATACCCAAAGGATTATAAATCATACTACTATAAAGACATATGCACATGTGTGTTTATTGCAGCACTGTTCACAATAGCAAAGACGTGGAACCAACCCAGATGCCCATCAATAATAGACTGGATAAAGAAAATATGATGCATATACACAATGGAATACTATGCAGCCATAAAAAAGGATGTGTTCATATCCTTTGCAGGGACATGGATGAAGCTGGGAACCATCATTCTCAGCAAACTAACACAGGAAGAGAAAACCAAACACCACATGTTCTCACTCATAAGTGGGAGTTGAACAATGAGAACACATGGACACAGGGAGGAGAACATCACACACTGGGGCCTGTCAGGGGGTGGTGAGCTAGGGGAGGGATAGCATTAGGAGAAATACCTAATGTAGGTGACAGGTTGATGGGTGCAGCAAACCACCATGGCACGTGTATATCTATATAACAAAACTGCATGTTCTGCACATGTATCCCAGAACTTAAAGTATAATTTAGAACAAAAGAAAAAACGAGTTTTTATCTCCCCCCAAAAAAGTAATCCCTTGAAATCTCTTGAATAGTAAGAATATCACCAGTGATAATTCAGTTACTTTTCTATTTATTTTCAAATAGTTATATTTTCTACACTCCACTTGCCATAAAAGCAATGACTCAAATATTTATTAATGTACTCTTAATGGCTGAAGAGCTCTTATAAATACCCCCCGCCCTTTTTTTTTTTTTCCGAGATGAAGTCTTGCTCTGTCACCCAGGGTGAAGTGTAATGGCATGATTTCTGTTCACTACAACCTCCACCCCCTGGGTTGAAGCAATTCTCCTGCCTCTGCCTCCCCAGTAGCTGGGGCTACAGGTGCCCACCACCATGCCTAGCTAATTTTTGTATTTTTAGCAGAGGTGGGGTTTTACCATGTTGGCCAGGCTGGTCTCAAACTCCTGACCTCAGGTTATTCACCCGCCTCAGCCTCCCAAAATGCTGGGATTACAGACATGAGTCACCACTCCTGGCCACAATCCCCTCATTTTAAATAAATTTGAAAAAGAACTTATGTATGCAAGCATTTCCAAGACCAAAACACTGCATAGAGGAAGCAGTACATACCCTAGATTGCGATGGTCAATCTCGGCTTGCTTTTATTCCATGAAATTACGTGTTCAAACTGAAATAAAGTGACAGAGCGGCTGCACACATAATCTCACATATATACATATGTCTATAAGCACAGGACATTTTAAAATTACTTGGAACTTTTTCTGGGGTGATTTTTATGCTCTTGGTTTTGCCCACCACATAGCTAAACCTCATTAGTCCCTGTAGTGTTGTTTCTCTCTCACTCCTGTAGGTTGCAACATTCTCAATTTAGTATCATCCGAGAGCATAATTGAAGTGCCATTTATTCTTTTTTATGTAACATGAACTGATAAAACTGAAAAAGTTGAAAAGTCTTAAATACAGTTGGTTTTCTCTTCAAGTTTTTTCCTCAGGTACAACAAAGAATATACTTATAGTACCCCACGTAGTTCTGATATTCTTTTGTAAAAGATGACAATATAAATCCAAAGTAAGGCAGTATCCTACAGAAACTTTATTTTGGCAGACATGAGAGAAGAAATGTTGAAGATGCAGCACTGGAAGCCTGCAGAGGATGGCACAATCAAATCTGCATATGAAATCCAGGTAATATGTGGAAATGAAGGAATACAGACATCAACCCCACCTTTCCTTGAATTCAAGTTCTTGAAACCTATAGAAGGTGGAGGAGGGAGGTATAGGAAATGCACCTGGTCAAAATTCTAATGTAGGAGAAGAAATAATGTTTCTAAGATTAAAATCATATTAATATTACATAAAAGAAAAGCTGTGGCTCAGTTTCTGCCTTGAGTTTGTGTTTTTACTGCCCCTCCACCCACCGCCACACTTTGATTTGGCCTTTCAGATATTTCAACCTCTCTTCCTTTCCCTGAACTCAGTGTTCAGCTGTGATCATTCTATTTCCCAAACTTCTTTGCTACTTTAAAAAATTAGGAAGTCTGGTAGAAAAACTCTGACAAAGGCCGGGCGCAGTGGCTCAAGCCTGTAATCCCAGCACTTTGGGAGGCCGAAACGGGAGCATCACGAGGTCAGGAGATCGAGACCATCCTGGCTAACACGGTGAAACCCCGCCTCTACTAAAAAAAAAAAATACAAAACACTAGCTGGGCGAGGTGGCGGGCGCATGTAGTCCCAGCTACATGGGAGGCTGAGGCAGGAGAATGGCCTAAACCTGGGAGGCAGAGCTTGCAGTGAGCTGAGATCCAGCCACTGCACTCCAGCCCGGGTGACAGAGAAAGACTCCGTCTCAAAAAAAAAAAGAAAAACTCTGACAACAACTTCTCATAACTCCTCTTTAATGAAATTAAAATGTAATGACCTTTGGGAGTTATGGCACTGATGGTCACTCCTATAATGAGCAAGGATTTCACAGAAGACAAATCTAATCAGGTCACCCTGACAGCAAAAACTTACCTATTCCAGTGGAATTTAAATGGTTAATATAGAGTAGTCATAGAGGCACTCCCAAGATGGGTTAAAATATCAGCAGATAAAGCTAAAACAATAAAATCACTCTAGGTTGTATGGTAATTCCTGAGATTAATTTATATTTCAGGGAAGATGACAGTAATAACGGAAGAATTCCTGGGAGTGAAAATTACCTATTACTCTTTTTTTGAGATTAAGACTACAGTGAATATAAGACACTCAGATGACAACTGTCTACATTGTATGGAGACCCATAGATATGCATTCATTCCTTGGACAGTTCAAAATTTCAAAGGAGAATGATTCAAAGTAAGATTAGCATCCAGGAATTTTAAAAAGAGAGAGGATAATGGTAGTAGTCCTATGCTAGATGATATGGTTTGACTGTGTCCCTACCCAAATCTCCACTTGAATTTTATCTCCCATAATCCCCATGTGTTGTGGGAGGGACCCAGGGGGATGTAATTGAATCATGGAGACTGGTCTTTCCCATGCTCTTCTTGTGATAGTGAGTAAGTCTCATCGGATCTGATAGGTTTATTAAGGGTTTCCACTTTTGCTTCTTCCTCATTTTTCTCTTGCCACCACCATGTAAGAAGCGCCTTTCACCTCCAGCCATGATTCTGAGGCCTCCTCAGCCATGTGGAACTGTAAGTCCAATTAAACCTCTTTTTGTTCCCAGTTTCAGGTATGTTTTTATCAGCAGTGTGAAAACAGACCAATACACCAGGTAATGTTCTCCTTGAAATGCAACTCAAGTTTGAATGTCATTTAGGCAGTCAATGGTCCTTTAAATGAAAAGATTTCAAAGATAATTATAAAGCTCACTTCTCACCTGGCAATCAACCATTAGCTATACTTTTTAATACATTTTAAATAAAGGTAAAAGGATGAAGAGATGATCCTAAGGAGATAACTATAATAGTCCCCGCTTATCCACAGTGAATGTACTCCAAGACCCCCAGCAGATGCCTAAAACTATGGGCAGTACTGAACCCTATGTATACTATGTTTCTTCCTATACATACATACTAATGATAAACTTTAATTTATAAATTAGACATAGAAAGATATTAACAACAGTAGCTAATAATAAAATAGAACAATTGTAATATAATGTAATAAAAGTTTTGTGAATGTGGTCTCTCTCTTTCTCTTTGTATCAAAATATCTTATACTCTACTCATCTATTTTTGAACTGTGGTTGACCACAAATACTGAAACCACAAAAAGTAAAATCAAAGGGGTACTACTGTAAAAAAAATGCTTAAAAGTGGAACAACTAAGATGTTCACAAGTTTCACAAGATACCATCTAAAAATAAGACTTTTCACGAGAATAAGATATCACTCATTTCATTCTCTAAGGGTTTCAGTTGAGATGCAAAGATACATGTTTAATTCCTGAACTCATAATAGTGTTTTTGGTACTTCTATAATGGGTAAGCGTATCCAAGGCAACTAATTTAGGAAGCCAGTTCCCCAATCCCATTTAGGAATGGCTACCATCTTCTCTAGTCTCTTTGGTGCCATATCAAGATGCATGAAGGTGTCAAGTGGCTTGTGATCATTCCTAAAATGAGTCGAGTATTTGAGAAGTGATGTTTTAAGTCACAAAGTCCTACTTCTAACCACTTTTATTTAAATGGAATCCCCAACAATGGGTAAGGACCTTAGAGGTAACTATCTAAAACATAAGACCTGCTGAGGAGATTACTTTGACCTACTCCTTTACTCAAGTTTCTAATAGTGAGCTTTGTTAATGACTGTTGCTACTTGGCACTTCGGGGAAGTTCCAGGTTGTCAGAGGAAATCAAGAAGAGAAGGGAGAATGGTTCTATCTTAAGTTCTAATTCACTTTATCTTTTGTGAGTTTCAAGTGGGTGAATTTCAGCATGTCAACATGCTGTTGGGTATTATTTAAGATGTAAATGATGAGTTGATGGGTGCTGATGAGTTGACAGGTGCAGCACACCAACATGGCACATGTATACAAACGTAACAAACCTGCGCGTTGTGCACATGTACCCTAGAACTTAAAGTATGATAAAAAAAAGTATTTACAATTATATCAAAGGTGGATTTTAATAGTAGGAACAGTGAGAAATAAGTAAAATCATTAATTGATTTTTTCATAATTTTAAAGAGAATCCTGATTAAGAGTTTTACATATGTAGTACATATATACACATATATGTACATATATATGTTTATTTTTATTTATTTATATAATTTTGTTTGGTTTTGTCATTTCACTTATTTCTCAAGAGTCCTAGGCCACATCCTGGGAAGAACGGAAGTGTTGAGAACCTCAAAACAATTACTATTTATGACATTCTAGGATTGATATTAACTGCTAAGTAGTATGACTACATTTACTAATAAGTTGTGATTACTGATTTCCTTATTTGATTTTTTGTGGGGTAGCTATCTCTTCTAGATTTAATATCTTTGTCTCTTAATATAATGTTTATCAATTCTATGATAAGAGTGTGCCCCATTTTATCTTTCTGCTAGGAAATAAATCTTAATCCAAATACTTGGGGTTTCTTACCTAACACAAAAAGAGAAACATTTCATTTGACATATGTATTGAGTTTGACTTATAACCATTAAATGTCTCACCATCATGAGCTAAACTAATCACAATATAAATTTCTAGACTGCAAAATGGGTGATTCTTCATTTTACTGATCGGAAATATTCTCAGAGGTACAGGGAATAATCTGTGCAATTCATATTATGATTAGTATAGGTTTGAGAAATTTTTCACTGATGAAATCTCCCCTAACTTAATTTAAATTTAAAACCAGTAAGACAATTTTATAGTATGTTCATGGTACTGATAGGTCTGTGTTCAAAGGAATTTCCATGTTTGAAGCCCACTACAGCACTTGTTAAAGGTAAGTAAAAGTCTCCTGAAGTAGATCCTGAAAACAATAAACTGGAGGAAACAAACATCTTTGCAAGAAGAGGGTCATATATTTGGTTTCAAACTTCAAAGAAGAAAAATAAAAAAGAATGAAACATGGCTAATTACAAAATTCATAAATTGAAAACAAATATACATTTTCAAATAAAGCACTCGCTTTACTTGTTCTTTCTTATTAGCTTTCCTGAGTTTTTCTGAGTCAGATTTTTCCCTTCGAGTCTCATATGTATATGAATCATAGCCTATATTTTCAGCAACATTCCTACAACGCAACATTCCTACAACAAAGAAAAAAGACTTGTGTTGCTATTTTCTAGTCTTTTCTGTTAATGCAATCAGGAGTAGAATGTTAAACATTATTAATTTTAAAACATTACTCCAATTTCTCATTCTATGGGAAGCATATTCTTGACTCAAACACACTGATAGATTTCAGATTGTACAGCTTGGGTCCTTTGATCAACTATGTTCCTTAAAGTTGGAATTTGCAAAACACATGCCTATGGCTGCTGCAACATGTTTCAAACTTCAATTCCCTGGCCCTTCAGGAAGCCCTTGTCTACTATTTCCACTATAATATCAACAATATCCCACTGTTAGAAATAGGTGTGCCCGCAAATGTATTAGGCTAGCAAAAAGTGGGTGTCTCTTAGCTGTGGATACTTGCTTACATGAGTCTGTGAATACACTATGACTAGAATTTCAACCAAGCAACAAATTGAGAGTTTCTAAAGGAAGCATATCAGACAGATGCTTCTAGAAGGCTTAACTTATTTTTTGAGGCTGGGAATAGAAAAAAAGATGTTTGAACTTCCAATGCACTCCTTCTGCGAAAAGCATACCTGAGGAAGCAAGGTAACACAGGACAGGCGGTGACATGGTTGGAATCCAGCTTTTTCGCAAAGCTGGACAGCTCATTTTGTCTCACTGGGCATCTTCACTTAAAAAATAGTATGTATTTACCATGATACCTCACAGGGACGTTGGAAAACAGCATGACATGCCTATGCCATATTTACATTTTCTCAGAAAAACTGCATAGCTTAGGTGGAGATCTGAAGTCAGTTTGAATTTTTGCAAAGTTGAAGGAGAGACATTGTTTTGGATGACTTTGAGACATTATTTTGCAGGTGGTAAAAATCACAAGCTCTTTTCTGAGGTGTTCTATGAAGCTGAAGTTTTAAATATAGTCTCCAGAGAGGGAAGGAATATGGAAGAAAAAGAAGGGAAGAGGTGCTGAAGAATAAAGATCAATTAGAATTAAGTTTCTACTCTGGTGTCTTGAACTATGTTAAGTATAGACTGCATCATACTTGACAAATAGTTACAGAATAAGCTCCATTTTGAAAAGGCATGCTGCTGTTTGGACAGTGACTTTCTTGCTTTCAATATGATGATTTTTTTTTTCTTCCCAAAACACATAAAATCAATATAGTATGGAAGATCAGGCCAGGCATGGTGGCTCATGCGTGTAATCCCAGCACTCTGAGAGGCTGAAGCGGGTGGATCACCTGAGGTCAGGAGTTCGAGACCAACCTGGCTGACATGGCGAAACCCTGTCTCTACTAAAATATAAAAGCCGGGTGTGGTGGTGGGTGCCTGTAATCCCAGCTACTCAGGAGGCTGAGGTAGGAGAATTGATTGAACCCGTGAGGTGGAGGTTGCAGTGAGCCGAGATTACACCACTGCACTCCAGCCTGGGCGATAGAGTGAGGTTCTGCCCCTCCCAACCACCAAAAAAGAAAAAAGAAGTTCATATTTCAATATGATAGTTTTGGGCAAAGACATATTCATCAATTTAAAGTTTTCAGTTACAGAATATCATAAAGAATAAATTGAACTGAGTTACATTTTGCATGGACTTAGATCATTTTGCTTTACATATAGACACCAAGGGAGATAACAAAATAGCATTGTCTAAGGCTCTTCAGTTTACCTTGCATGTATGCCATTTCCATGTGTTCAGAGTATTACTGTTATAGCATTTATTTTGGCATAAAATAGTTTTTCTATGCTATCAATTTATTCAGTTTAGCTTGAGGGCAAGATAATCATAAGCCCCCATACATGGAAAACTTGTTGAAGAAAATGGATTTTAAATAGAATGCATTTTTTTTGTGTAGGTTTTTTTGTTTGTTTGTTTTTGTTTTTGTTTTTTTTTTTTTTGAGATGGAATTTCGCTCCTGTTGCCTAGAGTGCAATCGCACGATCCCGGTTCACTGCAAACTCTGCCTCCCAGGTTCAAGCGATTCTCCTGCCTCAGCCTCCTGAGGAGCTGGGATTACAGGCATGCACCACCATGCCTGGCTAATTTTGTATTTTTAGTAGAGACAGGGTTTATCCATGTTGGTCAGGATGGTCTCAAACTCCCGATCTAAGGTGATCCAACCACCTCAGCCTCCCAAAATGCTGGGATTACAGGTGTAAGCCACCACACCTGGCCAATAGAATGCATTTCTAAAGAAAACTCTTAGCACCCTCATTCACCCTATCCATCTTTCCCATACTCCTTCAGTGAATAAAGAAACCTTTGTTTCATTAAAATTTACATATAAGCTGAATTAATATAATACTTTCAAATAGACGTTTATTACTTATATGAACTGTTTTCATTATGTAACATATATTTTTCCTATCTTTAAAAATTGTTTTCATTCGATTAGGATCAAAATCATCATAACTTCCCATTCAAATTAATAGAATTATATTTTTATTTAATATCTTCTTTAGTTAGGGGCAGGGTTATCAGAAATGAATTAAGGTAATTAAGAAAACGACCTTTCAGGAGAAAGCTTTCATTTAAATATCACCACAACCATGTGGATATGTATTACCACGATTACCATTATTATTATCCCCATCACTGGTATTATTACCATCACCATAATCACTTTAATTTTAACCCCAATTCTCACACAAGGAAACTGAAGCATAAAGTAGTTCTGCTCAGTAGCTTCTAATGTTCCCCCAAATTTTGAACAGTTGAGATTTCAGACTCCCCCCATCTGCATAAAACTAGATGTCATTCTTCTCAGGACAGATAGTTAGAGACACAGGGCACATTTGTGGTCAGTCCCTTCTTATCCTTGAAAAGTAAAAGACTTTATTAGCATCTTTCTTAATTCTTGGGAAGAAAATCAGGTGGTAAGCATTTTCTTGTTGTTGTTTCTAGTTTGGTGTGAATGTGGTGTTTCACTGATAGACAAATTTACCTATAAGGGAAAACTCAGCCTAGTAAAATTACATTCAGTAAAGAATTCCTGCTATGAACAAAGTACTGTGGTAGGCTTGAGGAAATGGGCCAAGGCATTGGAAAGGGTATATGTGTTTTTTTCATCAGGGGAGAAAATATAAATATGTAAATTAAACATTCTAACCATATGATATTATTTAGTGTCATAAAAATCACAAAGTACCTTTTCTTTTAGTTTTATCTGTTATTCATGCTTGTCTTGGAGAGTATATCATTCTGCTTTTACTCTTCTTACACATGTATTTATACTCCAACACAAAAATCAACCATTCTTTTTCATATTTTCAGATAATAGCCTTATTTTTAGGTTTGGCATGTTCAATAAGACTACTACAAGTGTATAGGATGTACACCATTAATCCTTTCAATGCTTAGACCCTCATTTCCATACCACCGAAATGAGCATTGAGTCACATTCTGTGTAGGCCTGTACAGAACGCATTCATCCTTGTTTTCTCATTTGAACTTCATAACAATATCAATATAACATGCATTATTATTCCCTCTTTTTTAAGAAAAAAATAGAAGGTAAGTGATTTACCAAGGCTTCTTAGCCCCTCTGTACTATAGAGATCCTTCGTTTGTACAAATCATAAATTAGGTTTATTAATCCAAGCTATTGGAAGACACTTAATTTCTATCTTTTGGGAATTTTCATAGTATTGATTTTTTTCAGAACAAGGCATTCTGTCATTATGTCATAAAAAGCATTTCATATAGCAGTACTATCTCTGTAATCAGTCTAAACTCTAAACTCCTCCTCCATTGAGTTCACTAAGCTGTTTGGTCAAGTTTAGTCCCTCACTGATTCCCTGGATAAAATATGCAGAGGAAAGACCAAGCTTCCCTCAGTTTCCATAGAGAGAGTCACGAGGAGGAGTCCCCACCCAGACAGCACATTAAGAGAAAGTCCTCTGGAAGGAAAACCACTTAGCTACAAGGTCAAGAATTTGATAACGTACATTCAAGAAGAAAACGTCAGAAGTCCTTCATGAGGTCTATGCTAGATAACATTTTCATATGTGTAATTCGTTTTATCCTCACAGCAACCCTTTGTGATTAACATGATTGGAAGGAGACTGAGTTAAAAATAGGAAAATTTTCAAGATTAGGGGGATGTCATTTGTTTAATCCATTATTTGAATCCAGATATCTCTGATTCAATATAATTTGACTGGATATTCCACAGAATATGTTTCTTAAGTTCTATATATGTGATATATATGACCTATATTTCCTTTTTTTTTCTTTTGAGATGGAGTTTCATTCTTGTTGCCCAGGCTGGAGTGCAATGGTGTGATCTAGGCTCACTGCAACCTCTGCCTCCCAGGTTCAAGTGATTCTCCTGCCTCAGCCTCCCGAGTAGCTGGGATTACGGGCATGCACCACCATGCCTGGCTAATTTTGTATTTTTAGTAAAGATGGGGTTTCTCCAGTGTTGGTCAGGTTGGTCTCAAACTCCTGACTTCAGGTGATCTGCACACCTCAGCCTCCCAAAATGCTGGGATTACAGGCATGAGCCACCACGTCTGGCTATAACCTATATTTTCTATTAAATTCTTCATTGTTTGGAAGCAGTATCCAACTCATTATTTAAAGGGTATATACTAATTGCTTCATCAATGTCATTTATTCTTTAAATAATATTTACAATTTAATTATAATTTATTCTTAAATAATCAATCACATTTACTCTTTAAATATTTATTACATTTAAATAATATTTTTGAAAATAAATGGCATTGATTATTGAAGAATGAATGTTTTTAAATAATTTTAAGAATATTTGTTTGTTAATATTCATTAATATTTATAATATCACATCTATTGATCTTAATATATTTATTCCATATTAATATATACTTTATATTATATATCATTTATTATGTAATAATATAGTAATAATATTCCCTATTTTTGCTTTTGGATTAAAGAATAATTTAAAGAATAAATGACATTTTAAATAATAATATTATTTAACATTAAATGGCATTTAATAATAAATGTCATTATTGTTTAATTATTATTTTAAGAACAATTTATTATTTTAAACAGAATTTCTTATTGAAATAATATCCTCAGTTATAAAATGTATATATAAATCTAATCCAAAAGCAAATATAGGAAATACTATTTCCTATTTTTCTCCTTCATTATGTCAACTATCATTTACTTGAAACCTCATGTATTTTATTAGTAGGAGAAAAGAAAGTGCAACAACTTTTAACTTCATGTGGGTAACAGACCTTTGAGAATATAATAGGAGCTATGAATCTTTTCACCAAAGTAAAGCAAATATTTTCATACCTAATTTGTCCGGGCAAACACACACACAAAGACACATGCAGTGAAAAATAATAATAATTTTATTCATTCTTTAAAGTATAATGTAAATAACAATGTCATTTATTTTTAAAATTATAATTTAAAAGATAATGTCATTTATGTTTAAAGTTTAAATAACTTTAAACATAAATTACATTATTTATTATTTAATTATCACTATTTTAGAGAACATTCTTCAAATAATATCCTCAGTAATGTATGGATAAATCTAATCCAAAAGCAAAAATAGGGAATTCTTTCTTTCTTCTATGTAATCTCTATTTTATGTTCATGGATATCTCGAGATGTGATAAGAGAGATGAAGGAAGTATACAGAAAAAGTGGTTTAATAACCTGAATCCATTAGGGCCTAAAGGCAAGAAAAAAGGCCTCGTAAAGCTGCAAAAAGAATATGGTTGGAAAAGCTGAAGAAGGAACTAAAACATAAAGAGATAAAGGAGTTCCCTGCCCCAATCAAAAAAGGAAGGATTACTAACAAATGAAATCCATTTCTAAACTGCCCGTTTTCTTTAAAAGCACATTGCCATCAAAAGAAGGCATAATGGGCCAGTTGCGGTGTCTCACGCCTGTAATCCCTGCACTTTGGGAGGGCGAGGCGGGTGGATCACCTGAGGTTAAGAGTTTGAGACCAGCCTGGCCAACATGATGAAACCCCGTCTCTACTAAAAATACAAAAAATTTAGCTGGGAATGGTGGCACATGCCTGTAATCCCAGCTACTCAGGAGGCTGAGGCAGGAGAGTCACTTGAACCCGCGAGGCGGAGGTGGCAGTGAACCGAGATCATGCCACTGCACTCCAGCCAGGGCAACAAGAGCAAAAAACTCCATCTCAAAAAAAAAAAAGAAAGGAATAATGGTACAAATATTTTGGAGTAACAAACCTTCAGACAAAACGCTAGCACTGATAAAAATAGGCTTAAATATAACATGACTAAATTGTATAGAAGTCACTTGGTCTAGAGAAGATGATCCTGAATCATACAGAGCTTAATTAACAGAATTAACAAATCATTAGCAATCAATTTTAATAAGGTACTTTTTGATACATAGCAGAAAAGAAAAATGAGGTATAACACTAACACCTCATAGTAAAGGGATATAGTTCATGGACTGTTTATAAGAATATGATAGACCATTACCAATGAAATAGTAGGATATAAAACATTAGACTGAGGAACATCATCATATTTCATAATCATATATACTACAGATTTTTCCTCAGAGGAATGATGCATTCTCTAAATATAAAACATCATAGATTCTTATGTCATAGTCATTACTTTTATATATCACTAAGTTAGATTTAGATATATCTGCTCTGTAGACATGCAGAGATAAATAAATGAGATTCCATGTCAAATACCTGGCCAGAATGGCTTCATCCAAATTATTCCAAGAAAAATTGTTAGTTTACAATTTATCATATGATTTTTACTCTATTGTTTCTACCAGGCCAATTCTACTTAGTGTTTTATATAATTTTGTACAAGGGTTTGGCACACATATCCCACACCACTTAGGAATACAATCTTTTAGTGTGGTCTTTGAAATTAAATCTTTTGGATGGAATCTCAACTCAGTCACTTCATACATCTAAGACCTTGGTCAAATTATTTAACTTCTCAGATTTTTTAGTTTTCTCATTCAACAGTGGGAACCATTATGACCTACATTACAGGATGGTTCAGAGAATTTTTAATGTATTGCATATAAAATCTTATTTATAGAGGTTTTCCTGCAGTTAAGGAAAGAACTCCAGAGTAGGAGCCAGAAGATCTGGGTTCAGACCTGGGTTATACTCCATGCAAGTTTTATAACTTCACGATACGACATTTGTTAGCCTCAGTGTACCCCTTTCTAAAGTGGAACTGATTGCCAACAATATTGTAGAGTTGCCAACGGGTTTGACAGTAAATAATGTGGATGTACTTTGTAAACTATAAAAGTGTTAACCACAAATTCAAATAAACGTGTTTATGCAAAGCACAGCTGACATGCATCTCAATGCCTTTGTTATGACCAGCATTCCAATGATTATGTTCTAGACTTACTATATTTATATCAAAAATTTATTTATTTTTAAGTGGAAAATATGGCTCCCTCCTCTTTATCACATTATCACTAAACCAATAAGAGAAATCCTATAACAATGAATGTCATAGAACTTTTAGAATACTAGAGTTGGAAAGAATGTAAAGTACTACTTTTAGATCATTATTTTTAATGTATAGGAAATTAAGAATTAGAGTCCCACTTACTCAAGAGAGCAAGGGAAAGACAAGACCTGAGTCAGAAATTCCAGTTTTATGTGACTTTCCACTGCTGTGCTATTTCATTTTTTTTCCTATAAGGCTCTATAGTATGAAATATACCTTAAAAAGTAGAACACCAATCAGGGCTTAAAAGTTATTTTTTGAAAATGAAAAAAATCTGCAAGATTAA
The DNA here is from genome assembly GCF_002776525.5 of Piliocolobus tephrosceles. Taxonomy (NCBI): domain Eukaryota; kingdom Metazoa; phylum Chordata; class Mammalia; order Primates; family Cercopithecidae; genus Piliocolobus; species Piliocolobus tephrosceles. Next base: position 22,117,256 of record NC_045446.1, on the reverse strand, counting down.
TGTACTAAGTAATAGAACTTGACCTGTACTCAGGTGAATTTAATATTTTCTCTAGGGATGACTTGTTTTCCTCCCTCCACTTAGCTTGCCTTTTAAGTTAATTTTGTTGCAACTGAGGTTACTATTTTCATTTTCCAATTTGTAAGTCCCTTTCCATTTTCCAGATCATTACCATTTAAAATGTTCTGATCATTCTTCTTGAGAGTTCCTGGGGGTAATTAAAAGGAGTCCTCCTGAAGGGTCCCTGACCTTTGGCAGTACTCTTCAAATGCTAGGACTGCTGCAAGGCGCAAAGCCCTTATTTATACCCTTCCATTGCAGAGTTGCATAAGGCATGCTTTTGGTTATTTATTCGACAGAGATTTATTAAATGCCAACACTGTGTCAAGCACCGTGTTCATCACTGCGTTAACTTCTTACTTAGAGCAACGACAATTACAGTATGTCCTGATAAGTGCTGTGATAAAAAGTATTTACAGGATTCCGTGTGAGCCCAACACGATAGGGTCAGGCAGGAAGGAATGGCAGCAGAGGAGGGTTACATTTATATGAAACAGCAAGTGTAGATCATAGAGGAGTGTTCAGGATCTATAAAATGTTCCATGTGCCCAAAGAAAGGGTGCATGTCACCCTCAGTCAATAAAAGAGTAAATCTTCTTTACTTTATTTCCAAAATATATACTCAAAGTTCATCCACTTCTCTTCCCCAATGCTATTACTGTCATGCATGCTGCCACCATCTCTCATCTGAAATTATTTTCCTAAACCCACTAATTGTTCTCTATGCATTCATTCTTACTCACTGCAATTTATTTTCTTTTCCCAGCATCTAGGAGTATTAAACAGCAAATCAGATAAAGTTTAAACCTTTCATTGGCTATCTACTGAACTACTTAGATTAAAACTTACAATTCCTTGGCATGACTTACCAGGTCCTTTGATCTAGTACCTACCTACCCCCTCAAGTCCTTACCTAGTGTTTTTCCCTCAGTTATTCTCCACGCTTAGCATTATTGGTCTTTATTCTATTTCTAAGACACAAGTCCCTTCTGTCCCACATAGGGACTTTACACTTATTATGCTCCTTGCCTGGAATGACTTTATCCTAAACATTTGCATAGGTGATAATCTCTTGCTGACAGTGTTCAAGTGACATGACACCTTCTCAATGGATCCCTCTAAAACAATCCAGTCTAATTCCATCTGCTCAGATTATGCCACATCACACTGTCTTCTTTCTTTAAAACAATTAGCACCATGTAAATCTATATATTACTTTGCTTACTAATTGTTTGTTTCACTGTGCTAGAACATAAGTGCTAAGAACAGGGACCCTCATGTTGTCAACATCATTTATCAAATGCCCAGAAAGTACATAGTATATAGTAGGTCATCAATAAACATATGCTGGATTAATGAGAATGGATATGTAAGTAAGCACTAGATAGAAAAGCCTGGTATATTTCTGGTTATACTAATAAATAGAATGGATCCACAACCAATATTTGGTGTGGATGTTAGGACTGATGATACCACATCTTCACCAAAAGGATATTAAAATGTTTATTAATTATATAATGAGACATTTGGGGGATAACAGGAAGGGCTTCCCAAGATAGTCTGAAAATGACTTGAAAGATGATGTAAAGGAGACCGGCTTTAGATTTTTATTATGGATACATGTGGAAACACCACAGTGAGTATTTTGGCACATGGACAGGGCTTACATGGTTTAAATCTGTCATTGTCAAAGAAGCAAACATCAAGAATTTTTTATAAACTTGTCCAGATATAAGGAGGAGGGGAAGATAGAGAGATGAACCTTAAACACTGTCAAGTAGTCAAACATCCAAAAGTGAAGTCAGGATCTTTAGTACAGAATGCCATTCTAAAGTGTCCAAATTGTATAAAAGTTATATATTGGAGATTCTTTTTTTTTTTTTTTTTTTTTTCTTGAGATGGAGTCTCACTCTGTCACCAGGCTGGCGTTCAGTGGCGTAATCTCGGTTCACCACAACCTCCGCCTCCCCGGTTCAAGTGATTCTCCTGCCTCAGCCTCCCAAGTAGCTGGGACTACAGGTGCTCACCTCCACGCCCAGCTAATTTTTGTATTTTTAGTAGAGACAGGGTTTCACCATGTTGGCCAGGATGGTCTCCATCTCTTGAACTCCAGAAGAAGATCCTCCCTTCTTCTGAACCATCCTTATAACACTGGCCTCAGCTCCCTGAGCGCTGGGATTACAGGCATGAGCCACCACGCCTGGCCCTGGAGATTCTTAAAGCATGATAAAGTTTACCTTTTAGAAGGATTGATCTGCCTGCACTTTGGAGAAAATAACAGGGAGATGAGGTAGAAAATCAAGAGGATATGAGGAAGCCATTGTAATGACCCAGGTAAGAGACAGTGGAAGCCCGAAAATAGAAATTCTTGAAGACTATGAAGAGGTGGGGACAAAATTAACAGACATACAATTCTTGATGGTAAAAAATTGAATTTTGAATTATCAGATTACATTGTCTTGACATCTTAATTAATTTGGATCCCGACAAACAATCACAACAAGTTCAACATTATTCACCAGCTACTTAAAGTAGCTTAAAGTGAAATGGCCCCTCAACATGAAAAATGCTGGGCTTCATGGACCACTTTTGGAAATAAATCCTCAAAAGATTGCATGAGAACATCAAGTAAGACATGCCAAGGAAAAGATATGTTAAAGGCAAGTAGCCCATAATTCAAATGATATCTTGAGCAGACTCCAGACACTTACGACATTGGAGGTTGTGTTGATATTTGAGTGTTTAAGATCCTACATCAAGCTCAGTTTCCTATTGACTTCAAATCTTAGGCTGTTCCACTGAGACAGGCAACATTGTCCCTACACTTGCAAAGGTAGACGAGGAATTCTTGGAATCTTGACTCAAATATTCAGGATTCTGTCAAGGGAACTGGGCTCTGTCAATTTTTTCATAGAGATATCCTTGCCAAAAGGGACAGAAGAAGTTTCCAAAATATTCTGTTCATTAGTACGGTTGTGCTGTTAATGAATAACTGTAGCTAAGCATCATGTGCCTTGAGGACTGGGATTTGCAGCGTGTCCCTCTGACTTCACATCTACTGTTCACGAGAGGTCCTCCCTTCTTCTGGACCATCCTTATAACACTCACAGATCCCTGTTGCCAAAAATCCTGCATGTGCTTTCAAGTGAGCTGATTGGTCCTCCTTATGCAGTCTTTCTCTTTAATGTCATTGTTGTATCATGGGGTTCCGTTGCCATGATGATAACAGTAAAGAATCAGCATAGATTACTAGAAATCATATTTGCTTTTATGGTGGTCTATATCTGGTTATGGAAAATTTACCCTAAGTATATACCTAAAGGACCCATAAAAGAGAAACTCTCTCTACTGCTATTTCATTGGACTAGCTCTTTTCTGGAAAATAAAGCAGGAGTCAGCGGAAAGAAGCACATAACCAGGCAGAAGTCAGTGGGAAGGTACAGGTAGTCAATTTCATTCTCTTCTTATTAAATGTATTTTCCAGGAAATATTTTAAGTTACTTCACAGATCCATTAAATCTTCTCATTTTCAACAGGAGAGATAGACACAAGTAATTTCACTATTCTGCCTTTTTGGCTTCTACCATAAAATGAGTCATTTGTATTAGAGCAGCAATTTCCAAACATTTTTAGGCCATGGACAGCTGCTGTTGAATCTCTGTATTTTGAAAAATGGAAACTACTAAGAAAACTTCATTTATTACATAATTTATTTTATATTTTGTATTAATCTAAATTGTACATGTACTCTCAAAATGAGAGCTTCTGATAAGCTAAATTGGGTTTTCTTTTCCTTATATTTTTTAAACTACAAAAACTTAAAAGTTACAAAGGAAAATCACATATATACAAAATAACTATGAGTGTGTATGTGTATAGCAAAAATAACAAAAAATCATATGCATATATAGTAGGTATATTAGTCCATTTTCACACTGCTATAAAACTGCCCTAGACTGGGTAATTTATAAAGAAAAGAGGTTTAATTGACTCATAGTTCCAAATGGCTGAGGAGGCCTCAGGAAACTTACATTCATGGCAGACAGTAAAGGGGAAACAAGCTTAGACATTCTCACATGGTGTCAGGAGGGAGAAGAGTGAGTTATGAAGAGGGAAGAGTCCCTTATACAACCATCAGATCTCATGAGAACTCACTATCATGAGAACAGCATGGGAGAAACCACCCCCATGATCCAATCACCTCCCACCAGGTCTCCCTCTTGACATGTAGGGATTACAGGGATTACAATTCAAGAGGAGATTTGGCTGGGGACACAGCCAAACCATATCATTCTGCCCTGGCCCCTCCCAAATATCATGTCCTCACATTTCAAAATTAACCATGCCTTCCCAGCAGTTCTCCAAAATCTTAATTCATTTCAGCATTAACCCAAAAGAGTAAGTCCAAAGTCTCATCTGACATATGTCAAGTTTCCAAAACCAATCATGCCTTCTCAACAATCCCCCAAAGTCTTAACTCTTTCCAGCATTAACTCAAAAGTCCAAGTCCAAAATCTCATCTGAGACAAGTAAAGTCTATTAATTTGTCATTTATTCTGATCACCTGTGAGCCTGTAAAATCAAAAGTAAGTTAGTTCCTTCCAAGATTCAATGCAGGTATGGGAATTGGGTAAATGCTCCCATTCCAAATGGGAGAAATTGGCCAAAATAAAGGGGCTACACACCCCCCCCCAAACATGTCTGAAATCCAGTGGGGCAGTTATTAAAACGTAAGGCTCCTAAATAATCTCTCTTGACTCCATGTCTCAAATCCAGGTCATGCTGATGCAAGAGGTAGGTTCCCACAGTGTTGAGCAGCTCTGCCCCTGTGGCTTTTCGGGGTACAGTCTTCCTCCCAGCTGCTTTCATGGGCTGGCACTGAATGTCTGTGGCTTTTCCAGGCACATAGTGGAAGCTGTCAGTGGATCTGACATTCTGGAGTCTGGAGGACAGTGGCCCTCTTCTCACAGCTCTACTAATTGGTGCCTCAGTGGGGACTCTGTGTGGGGGCTCCAACCCCACATTTCCCTTCTGCACTGCATAATCAGAGGTTTTCCATGAGGGTTCTACCCCTGCAGCAAACCTCTCTGGACGTCAGGCATTTCCATACATCCTCTGAAATCTAGGTGGAGGTTCCCAAACATCAATTTCTGACTTCTGTGTACCCACAGGCACACACCACATGGAAGCCATGAAGGCTTGGGGCTTGCACCCCCTGAAGCAATGGCCTGAGGTGTACAATGGCCCCTTTTAGCCAAGGCTGGGACACAAGGTGCCAACTCCCAAGACTGCACAGAACAGCAGCAGGACCCTGTGCCAGCCCACAAAACCATTTTTTCCTCCTAGGCCTCTGGGTCTGTGATCAGAGGGGCTGCCATGAAGGTCTCTGACGTGCCCTGGAGACACTTTGCCCATTGTCTTGGCAATTAACATTAAGTTCCTCATTACTTAGGCAAATTTTTGCAGCAAACTTGAATTTCTCCCCAGAAAATGTTTTCATTTTTTATCACATTGTCAGGCTGCAAATTTTCCAAATCTTTATGTTCTGCTTCCCTTTTAAGCATAAGTTCCAATTTTAGATCATCTCTCTCAAGTTCAAGGTTCACAGATCACTAGGGCAGGGGTGAAAAGTCACCTGTCTCCTTGCTAAAGCATAACAAAAATCACCTTTGCTCCAGTTCTTAATAAGTTTCTCATCTTCATCTGAGACCACCTTGGCCTGGACTTCATTGTTCACATTTCCACCAGTATTTTGGTCAAAACCATTCAACAAGTCTCTAGGAAGCTGCAAGTGTTTCCACATCTTACTATCTTCTGCTGTGCCCTCCAAACTGTCCCAACCTCTGCCTGTTACCAAGTTCCAAAGTCACTTCCACATTTTTTGATATCTTTATTTTTTTTATTTTTTTATTTTTTTATTTTTTGAGACAGAGTCTCACTCTGTTGCCCAGGCTGGAGTGCAGTGGCTGGATCTCAGCTCACTGCAAGCTCCACCTCCTGGGTTTACGCCATTCTCCTGCCTCAGCCTCCCGAGTAGCTGGGACTACAGGTGCCCGCCACCTCACCTGGCTAGTTTTTTATATTTTTAGTAGAGACGGGGTTTCACCGTGTTAGCCAGAATGACCTCAATCTCCTGACCTTGTGATCCGCCCATCTCGGCCTCCCAAAGTGCTAGGATTACAGGCTTGAGCCACTGCACTTGGCTTTGATATCTTTATAGCAGTACCCTACTCTCTATAGTACCAATTTACTACGTTAGTCGGTTTTCACACTGCTATAAAGAACTGCCTAAGACTGGGTAATTTATAAAGAAAGGAGGTTTAACTGACTCACAGTTCTAAATGGCTGGGTAGGCCTCAGGAAACTTACAATCATGGCAGAAGGCAAAGGGGAAGCAATCTTGGATCTTTTCACATGGTGGCAGGGGAGAGAAGAGTGAGTAGCGAAGGGAGAAGACCCCCTTACAAAATCATCAGGTCTCATAAGAACTCACTGTCACAAGAACAGAATTGGGGAAACCATCCCCAAGATCCAGCCACCTCCCACCAGGTCTCTCCCTAGACACATGGGGATTATGGGAATTAAAATTCAAGGTGAGATTTGGGTGGGGACACAGCCAAACCATATCAGTAGGCTAGAGAAAATTTGCAACAAATAGAGAAATAATTATCATAATATCCAAGTTGATCAAAATAAAAGACAAATCAATAGACAGACATAAAAGAATATAAGTTTGAAATTCACTAAAAAGTCTATTGGCAATTGACATATAAGAATATAATCAACTGCATTAATAATCAGAGTAAAGGAAGGTATAATGAAATTGCATTTCCACACTTAAAAAGAAACATGATATCACATCTTTGAGAACACAGAGAAAGAAGTATTCTCATATATTCCTAAAGTGAATTTCCACAAACTCTTTGTAAAGTATCTGGTGATATTCATTACAATGTAAAACAGATATAACCTTTGATACAGAAATAAGAGTTTTAGGACTCTATCTTATTGAAATAAAAGTATAAGTTTCAGAGCCATAGTATAAAGAAAAGTTATAGGATCCTTATTTGCAAAGTTGAAAAACTGAAAAGAATCTGAATAACATCAATAAATGAATAATTAAACAAATGTTGGTACATTTTTGCTGTGAAATAGTATATTGCTACTTGAAATAATGTTTTAGAGTTATAGTTACTGACTTGGAAGGATAACTATGGCATAGTACTAAGAAAGTAAATCAAGTTTCAAAGTAGCCTGTAAGATATGATGCTGTTTTGTGGAAAGAAACAACCCTCATGTGTCTCTATACATATACCTATCTTTCTGTGATAAGGGGAGGAAATGAAAATAGGCAGGGGAAGATTATGCATTTTGTTTACTTACAGCTTTATGCTATATCAGTAGTTGCAGCAAATAGAGGTTTGTTGTTAATGTTGTTGCTATTTTTTGTAACTGTGGAAGAGAAATGTAATATAATAAAAATATGATCAAAAAGGAAAAAAGAAAATAGTCCAGAGAAAATCCTCTCCCCATTTCTAGGATTCCAAAAACCCAAGATACTGTTATGGGAATCAATGGAATAGATGATTCTGTGTCCCTTTCTCCTTATAAAACTGAGCTTTATATGATTACTGGTTTAAAATTAACTTCTCAAAATTCTTCAGATTGATGCCATAAGCCTGCAGCTACTCCATTCTTTCTTAACTATCTTTCTATGCAGTTGTATTGATTATAAACACTCCTATAAAGGCACACTTCTCTCAATAATTATTTGATCTTTCTCTGTGAACACAAACTCTGTGATTATAGGTTTCCAGTAAACAATATATTGATTTGTCTAAACAGCACCTGCTTTGATGCGAAACACAAGCTTCCATCTAGTTGGCTGTCACGGAAGCAGCGATTTTTGTAAAATATGACCCCACCACATTTGTCACAGAGGTAGGCAGAAGACCCCAGCTAAGATAATGAAACCCTTCTTCTAGATATACAGTATTTGGGCCAAAGAGACTATAAGAATAGTCCACTTTCAGTGATAAAACCATAAAATATGAAATGCGTGAGTTGTCAATAACTAGGTTTGCTACCATGTGATTAAAGCAAAACTGCAGGGAAAGTGAATGAAGCAAACCTCCCAAGAAAGGTAAAAACAAAGAGAAAGAGGATCCCGATGGTATTTGAGTCCCTGGTAAAGATGCTTCTGAGGCCTAGCACTACGCAGGAAAGTCAACTGATTATTTACTCTTCTGGGTATGATGGCCAGCACAAGGTAAGTCACTATCACTTGTAGTTAAGAAACTATTAACAGCTATAAATTGTGTGTTTCATTTCCTTTGAAATGTCCCCAAGAATCTAAGACAGAGTTTGGTTACAGACGTTATCTAAACCATACTAGCCTGGAATAAACTAGTATGGACAGGGGAAAGGGCAGAGTTCAGAACTAATATCATCAGAGAAGGAAGCTTGGCAGTGTGCAGAGAAAGTTCTATATGAAAATGAAAGAACAGGAAGATGAAAAACATCTTTAAGATGAAGGGAATCTAAGCTGCACAGGGTAAAATTATAGCAAAGAAATCTGATCTATACAAAAAAAAAAAGAAAAAAATTAAAGAAAATAATTGTGCAAGACTAAACTCAGTAATGCGGACGAGTTTAATACAATACTGAAAAATCTCCTAAAGAGGCAAAGATCTTGGACAGTTAATTATGTTGGTTTGTTACTGTCTTTATCCTAGGAAATATGTGGCTAAGTTTACAGATGCTATGTTTTTGGATGTTAAAAACAGTCCAACTCTTTTCTTTTTATCTGCAGTGTGTTTGGATCAATGTTTAGTTGTATATTCCCAAAGAGATCAAGAATATTTTATTAAGTTCTTCAATAATACCGATGCTGGACATAGACCTATTTATATATCCATTCAACAAACACTGATTAAGCACCTATCCTGTGGCAGATACTGTTCTAGTTATTACTTGGGATATAATGGGAAGCAAACCCAATCAAGCAAAAGTTTTTTTCCCTAAGGGAGTTTATCATCTGGCAGATGGAGATAAAAAGCAAGCAATAAACATAATAAATGAGTAAAACTGATAGCATGTTTAATGGTTATAAGTATTTTTGAAAAAAAGGAGAAGTTAAGCAAAATAAGGAAAATGAAGAGGGTCTAGCATGTGGAGGGCAAGGAAGGCCCATTGTTAAGTAAGGTGGTTTGAATAGACCTCATTGAGAAGGTGGCATTTGACAAAAGAAAATGAATGAATTCAGCAAAGTCTCAGGATACAAAATCAATGTGCAAAAATCACAAGCATTCTCATACACCAATAACAGACAGTCAAATCATGAGTGAACTCCCATTCACAATTGCTTCGAAGAGAATAAAATACCTAGGAATCCAACTTACAAGGGATGTGAAGGACCTCTTCAAGGAGAACTACAAACCACTGCTCAACGAAATAAAAGAGGACACAAACAAATGGAAGAACATTCCATGCTCATGGATAAGAAGAATCAGTATCGTGAAAATGGCCATACTGCCCAAGGTAATTTATAAATTCAATACCATCCCCATTAAAGTCACCAATGACTTTCTTCACAGAATTGGAAAAAAACTACTTTAAAGTTCATATGGAACCAAAAAAGAGCCTGCATTGCCAAGCCAATCCTAAGCCAAAAGAATAAAGCTGGAGGCATCACGCTACCTGACTTCAAACTATACTACAACGCTACAGTAACCAAAACAACATGTTACTGGTACCAAAACAGAGATATAGACCAATGGAACAGAACAGAACCCTCAGAAATAATACCACACATCTACAACCATTGGATCTTTGACAAACCTGACAAAACAAGAAATGGGGAAAGGATTCCCTATTTAATAAATGGTGCTGGGAAAACTGGCTAGCCACAGGTAGAAAGCTGAAACTGGATCTCTTCCTTACCCCTTATACAAAAATTAATTCAAGTTGGATTAAAGACCTAAATGTTAGACCTAAAATCATAAAAACCCTAGAAGAAAACCTAGGCAATACCATTCAGGACATGGGCAAGGACTTCATGTCTAAAACACCAAAAGCAATGGCAACAAAAGCCAAAATCGACAAATGAGATCTAATTAAACTAAAGAGCTTCTGCACAGCAAAAGAAACTACCATCAGAGTGAACAGGCAACCTACAGAATGGGAAAAATTTTTTTCAATCTGCTCATCTGACAAAGGGCTAATATCCAGAATCTACAAAGAACTCAAATTTACAAAAAAAAAAAAAAAAACAATCCCATCAAAAAGTGGGCAAAGGATATGAACAGACACTTCTCAAAAGAAGACATTTATGCAGCCAACAGACACAGGAAAAAAAATGCTCATCATCACTGGCTATCAGAGAAATGCAAATCAAAACCACAATGAGATACCATCTCATGCCAGTTAGAATGGCAATCATTAAAAAGTCAGGAAACAACAGGTGCTGGAGAGGATGTGGAGAAACAGGAACACTTTTACACCGTTGGTGGGACTGTAAACTAGTTCAACCACTGTGGAAGACAGTGTGGCAATTCCTCAAGGATCTAGACCTAGAAATACCATTTGACCCAGCCATCCCATGGCTGGGTATATACCCAAAGGATTATAAATCACGCTGCTAGAAAGACACATGCACACATATGTTTATTGAAGCACTATTCACGATAGCAAAGACTTGGAACCAACCCAAATGTCCATCAATGTTAGACTGGATTAAGAAAATGTGGCACATATATACCATGGAATACTATGCAGCCAGAAAAAAGGATGAGTTCATGTCCTTTGTAGGGACATGGATGAAGCTAGAAACCATTATTTTCAGCAAACTATCACAAGGACAAAAAACAAAACACCGTATGTTCTCACTCATAAGTGGGAATTGAACAATGAGAACACTTGGACACAGGAAGGGGAACATCACACACTGGGGCCTGTTTTGGGGTTGAGGGAGGGGGGAGGAATAGCATTAGGAGCTATATCTAATATAAATGATGAGTTAATGGGTGCAGTACACCAACATGGCACATGCAAACATATGTAACAAACCTGCATGTTGTGCACATGTACCCTAGAACTTAAAGTATAATAAAAATATATATATAAATCATTAAAAAAAACCAGAGTGAATGAATGGGCTAAGCAGACTAACATAACCAGTTTGGCTTATACTTTGAACTTTGAGGAGAAGAGTGACATTTTCTTGTAAATTTTAGGATTAGTTTAATTTTTTTCATTAATGCTAGTTAGAATTGTGATAGAGATTGCATTCAAAATATAGATCAATTTGGAGACTATTGTCATCTTAATAGTACTAATTATTCTAATCCATGATCATGGGATACCTTTTCATTTATTTAATTCATATTTAACACTTTTTGTAAGTTTCAGAGAACATGTTTTAGAATTCTTTTGTGAAACCTGTTAAGTATTTTATTCTTTTTGATGCCATGGTAAAGACAAATGTTTCCCTTGTTCAAGTGATTCTCCTACCTCAGCTTCCAAGTAGCTGGGATTACAGGCGCCTACCACCATACCTGGCTAATTTTGTATTTTTAGTAGAGATGGGGTTTTGCCATGTGGGTCAGGCTGGTCTCGAACTGCTGACCTCAGGTGATTCGACCACCTCTGCCTCCCAAAGTGCTGGTACTAGACGTGTCAGCCACTGCGGCTAGCTGATTATTTAGAATTGTGTTTTTAAATTTCCACATACTTGTGAATTTTCCAAATGTCCTTTCGTACAGACCTTTGAACAACATGGTTTGAACTTCATGGATTCATTTATATGCAGAGTTTCTTCTGCCTCTGCCACCCATGTGAAAACAAGACTGATCCCTCCTCTTCCTGCTCTTCATCAGCCCACTCAAGGTGAGGACAATGAGAACAAAGGACTTTATGATAATCCACTTCCACTTAATGAATAGTAAATATATTTTCTCTTGTGTTTTTTTAATAACATTTTTTTCTAGCTTACTTTATCATAAGAAGTATCTAATACATATAACACAAAAAGCATGTGTCAATCAACTGTTTATGTTATGGGTAAGGTTTCCAGTCAACACAAAGCTATTGGTAGGTATGGTCTGGGGAATCAAAACTTATACACAAATTTTTCACTGACTCAGGGGTCAGTACCCATAACACCCACATTGTTCAAGAGTCAACTGTATTTGATTTCATTTCCTTACTGGATTACAACATACTAAGTATGATTTCAATCCTTTCACATATGCTAACTAATGGGGTCTAACATATGCTCTATTCAGGAAAATTTTCCCTGTGTGCTTGAAAAGAAAGTTATTCTGCTGAGGTTAGGTATTCTATAGATAATACATATAGCTAAGTTATAGTTTTGTTGTATTTTGAAATTTTCAACTTTTAGGTTCAGGGGGTACATGTGCAGGTTTATTACATGGGTAAATATCATGTCATGGGGGTTTGATATACAGATTATTTTGTCACCCAAATAAGAAGCATAGTACTCAATAGGTAGTTTTTCAATCTTCATCCTCCTCCACCCTTCATCCTCAAGTAGGACCCAGTGTCTATAGTTCCCTTTTTTGTATCCATGTGTACTCAAGGTTTAGCTCCCACTTGTAAGTGAAAATGTGTGGTAATTCATTTACTGTTTCTGTGGTAATTTACATGGGATAATGACCTTCATCTCTATCCATGTTGCTGCAAAGAACATGATCTCATTCTTTTCTATAGCTGCATTGTATTCCATCATGTCTATTTACCAAATTTCCTTCATTTATTTCATTGTTGATAGGCATCTAGGTTGATTCTGTGTCTTTGTATTGTGAATTGGGGTGCAATAATCATATACATGTATGTGCCTTTATGGTAAGAATGATTTCCATTTCTTTGAGTATATACCCAGTAATGGGATTCCCGTGTCAAACAGTTGTTCTATTTTAAGTTCCTTGAGAAATCACCAAACTGCTTTCCACAGTGGCTGAACTATTTTACATTCCCACTTGCTGTGTATAAGCATTCCCTTTCATGTACAACCTCACAAACGTCTGTTATTTTTTGATTTTTTAATAATAGCCATTCTGATTGGTGTGAGACGGTATCTTATTGTTGTTTTGATTTGCATTTCTCTAATGATTAGCGGTGTTGTACATTGTTTCATATGCTTTCTAGCTGTGTGTATATCTTCTGAAATGTGTCAGGTCATGACACTTGTCTATTTTTTATTAAGATTGTTTTCTGTTTGTTCATTGGTTTTAGTTCCTCCTTTACTGGATGCATAGTTTGCAAATATTTCATCTCTTTCTATAGGTTTTCTGTTTACTCTGCTGACAGTTTCTTTTGCTATGTAGGAGCACTTCTATTTAATTAAGTCTCATTTATCAATTTCGTTTTTGTTGCAATTGCTTTTGGAGTCTTCAAAATGAAATTTTTGCCAGGTTGTATGTCCAGAATGGTGTTTCCTACATTATCTTCCAGAGTTTTTATAATTTTGGGTTTTGCATTTAAGTTTTTAATCCTTCTTGATTTTTTTATATGGTGAAAAGAAGGTGTCCAGTTTCATTCTTCTGCATGTGGCTAGGCAGTTACAACAGCACCATTTATTAAATAGGGAGTTCTTCCCCCATTGCTGTTTTGGTACTTTGTCAAAGATCAGATGGTTGTAGGTGTATGGCATTATTTCTAGGTTATCTAACCTGTTCCATTGGTCTGTCTGAATTTGTACCAGCACCATGCTGTTTTGGTTACTGTAGTCTTGTAGTCTAGTTTGAAGTCAGGAAATGTAATGCCTCCAGCTTTATTCTTTTTGCTTGGAATTGCCTTAGCTATTTGAGCTCTTCTTTATTTCCATATGAATTTTAGAATGCTTTTCTTTCTAATTCTGTAAAGAATGTCATTGGTAGTTTCATAGGAATAGCACTGAAAATTTAGATTGCTTTGGGAAGTATGGCCATTTTAACAATATTGATATTTTCCATCTAGGAGCATGGAATGATTTTTTATTTCTTCGTGTCATCTCTGGTTTCTTTAAGCAGTGTTTGGTAATTCTTCTTGTAGAGGTCTTTCGCCTCCAGGGTTACCTGTATTCTTTGGTATTTTATACTTTTTTTTTTTTTTTTGACTATTGTTAACGAGATTGTGTTATTGATTTGGCTCTCAGCTTGGACATTGTTGGTGCATAAAAATGCTACCAAGTTTTGTACACGATTTTGTATCCTGAAACTTTGCTGAAGTTATTTCTCAGATCTAGGAATTTTTGGGAAGAAATTATGGAATTTTCTACATAATTTGATTTCCTCTCTTCCTGTATGGATGCCTTTTTTTCTCTTGCCTAATTGTTTTAGCTAGGACTTCCAGTAATATGTTGAATAGGACTGGTGAGGATCAGCATCCTTGTCTTGTTCCAGTTTTCAAAGGGAATGCTTTCAGCTATTGCGCATTCAGTATGGATGTTGGCTGTAGGTTCGTCATAGATATTTCTTATTACATTGAGGTATGTTCCTTCAATACCTAGTTTGTTGAAAATTTTTAACATGAAGTTTGTTGAATTTATCAAAAGCCTTTTCTGCATCTATTGAGATAATCATGTGGTTTTTGCCTTTAGTTCCATTTGATGAATCATATTTATTAATTTGTATATTTTGAAGAAATATTGCATCCCAGTGATAAGACTAATTAATTTTGTTGGATTAGCTTTTTAAAGTGCTGCTTGATTTGGTATGCAAGCTTTTTTTTTTTTTTTTTTTTGAAGATTTTTGGATCTATATTTATCAAAGGTATTGGCCTTAAGTTTTCTTTTTTTGTTGTGTCTCTGCCAGGATTTGAAATTAGTATGATGCTGGCCTGTTAGAATGAGTTAGGAAGGAATCCCTCCTCCTCAATTTTTTGAAATAGTTTTAGTAGGAATGGTACCAGTATTCTTTACATATCTGGTATAACTTGGCTGTGAATTCACCTGGTCCTGGGTTTTTTCTAGTTCACAGGCTTTCTATTACTGATTCAATTTTAGAACTCATTGTTGGTCTGTTCAGGGATTCAATATCTTTCTGGTTCAATCTGGGGAGGTTCTGTCTTTCCAGGAATTTATCCATTTCTTCTACATTTTCTAGTTTGTGTGCATAAAGGTGTTTGTAGTAGCTGCTGCTGGGGGTAGGGGGGTTGTATGTCTGTGTGGTTGGTGGTAATGTCCCTTTTGTCATTTCTGATTGTGTTTATTTGGGGTTTCTCTGTTGTTTTATTAGTCTAGGTAGTTGTCCAACAATCTTATTTATTCTTTCATAAAAACAAGCTACAGATTTTTTTATCTTTTGTATAGTTTTTGGTGTCTCAATTTATTTTAGTTCAGCTCTGATTTTGGTTATTTCTTGTCTTCTGCTACTCTGGGGTTGGTTTGTTTTTGTTTCCATAGTTCCTTGAGGTGTGATGTGAGGTTGTTAACTTGTGATCTAACTTTGTGATGTGGGCATTCAACACTATAAACTTCCTTCTTAACACTGCTTTAGCTGTGTCCTAGAGATTCTAGTATGTCTTATCTTCATTTTTATTAGGTTAAAAGAATTTCTTGGACAGGCACCGTGGCTCATGCCCGTAATCCCAGCACTTTGGGAGGCCGAGGCGGGTGGATCAAGAGGTCAGGAGATTGAGACTATCTTGACCAACATGGTGAAACTCCATCTCTACTAAAAATACAAAAATTAGCTGGGCATGGTAGCATGCACCTATAGTCCAGCTACTCAGGAGGCTGAAGCAGAAGAATCACTTGGACCCCGGAAGCAGAGGTTGCAGTGAGCTGAGATCGCACCACTGCAATCCAGCCTGGCGACAGAGTGAGACTCCATCTCAAAAAAAAAAAAAAAAGAAGAAGAAGAAGAAAAAAAAGAATTTCTTGATTTCTGCCTTAATTTCATTATTTACCCAAAAGTCATTCAGGAATAGGTTGTTTAATTTGCATGTAATTTTATGGTTCTCACAGATATTCTTAGTATTGATTTCTATTTTTATTGCACTGTGGTTTTAGAATGTGGTTGGTATTACTTTGTTCTTTTATTGAATTTACTGAGAATTGTTTTATGGCTGAGCATGTGGTCAACTTTGGAGTATATGCTATGTGCAGATGAGAAGGATATATATCTTGTTGTTGTTTGGTGGAGTGTTCTTTAGATGCCTGTTAGGTCCATTTGGTCAAGTGTCAAGTTTTCATCCTGAATATCTTTATTCATTTTCTGCCTCAAAAATCTATCCACTGTAGTAGTGTTAAAGTCTCCCACTATTATTGTGTGCTTATCTAAGTCTCTTCGTAGGTCTCTGAGAACTTGTTTTATGAATATTGGTGTGCCAGTGTTAGGTGCATATATATTCAGGATAGGTAAGTGTTCTTATTGAACAGAACCGTTTATCATTATGGAATGTCCTCCATTGTCTTTTTTAACTGTTTTTGGCTTAACGTCTGTTTTTTTTAAATTAGGATACCAACTCCCTGCTCTTGTTTGTTTTCCCCTTGCCTAGTTTATTTTTCTCCATTCCTTTACTTTGAACCTATGGGTATCATTGCACGTGAGATGCATCTCTTAAAGACAGTATACCATTGGGTCTTATTTCTTTGTCCAACTTTCCACTATGTGCCTTTTATGTGGGGTGTTTAGCCCATTTACATTGAATGTTAACATTGATATGTATGGATTTGATCCTGTCATCATGTTGTTAGCTGGTTGTTATGCAGACTTGATTGTGTAGTTTATTTACAGTATCAATGGTCTATATACTTCAGTATGTTTTTGTGGTGGCCAGTAACGGTCTTTATTTCCATGTAAAGTACTCCCTTAAGGACCTCTCATAAGGCAGGTCTCATGGTAATAAATTTCCCTAGCTTTTGTTTGTCTGAAAAGAATTGTATGTCTCCTTCACCCGTGAAGCTTAGTTTGAATGGATATAAAGTTCTTGGTTATAACTCCTTTTCTTTAAGAATGCTGAATATAAATCCTTCAATCTTATCTGGCTTGTAGGGATTCTGCTGAAAGTTTTGCTGCTAGCCTGATGGAATTCCCTTTGTAGGGAATTCTGTCTTCTCTCTACTTGCCTTAAATATTTTTCCTTTCAGGTTGCCCCTGGAGAGTTTAATGACTCTATGTCTTGGGGATGAATGTCTTGTATGTAGTATCTCACAGGGGTTTTCCGACTTTCCTGAATTAACTTGTTGACCTCTCTAGCAAGTTTGGAAATATTTTGATGAAAAATATCCTCAGATATGTTTTCCAAGTTGCTTGTACTCTCTCTGTCTTTCAGAGATGCCAATGAGTCACAGGTTTGACTACTTTACATAATCCTATATTTTTCAGAGGATTTATTCATTCTTTTTTATTCTTTTTCTCTGACTGAGTTGATTCGGAAAACCGGTCTTGGAGTTCTGAAATTCTTTTCTTAGCTTGACCTATTCTGCTGTTGACATTTTCAATTGTATCATAAAATTCTTGTGGTGAGTTTTTAGTTCTATAAAATCAGTTTGGTTCTTTCTTAATATGGCTACTTCCTCTTTCAGCTCTTGTATCATTATATTGAATTCCTTAGATTCCTTGAACTTTGACTTTCTCCTAAATCTTCATGATCTTTTTTGCTATCCCAATTCTGAATTTTATGTCTTTCATTTCAGCTATTTTAGCCTGGTTAAGAACCACTGCTGAGGAGCTAGTGCAGTTGTTTGGAGTTAAAAAGACACTGTGGTGGCCGGGTGCAGTGGCTTATGCCTGTAATCCCAGCACTTTGGGAGGCAGAGGTGGGCAGATCACAAGGTCAGGAGATGGAGACCATCCTGGCTAACACAGCGAAACCCTGTCTCTACTAAAAATACAAAAAATTAGCCGGCGAGGTGGCAGGTGCCTGTAGTTCCAGCCATAAAGTGCTTTATTTCAGTGAAAATGGGGACATTTTCTACTACAGGAAAAAGCATAGCATAGTGTAAATAGGATTTTGGTACTATCTGTGATTTCAAGTCTCCACTTGGAGTCTTAGAATGTATCTCTGTGGATAACGATGAACTACTGTGTGTGTGTGTGTGTGTATGTGTGTGTGTGTGTGTGTGTATGCATATATACATATATATATGCGTGGGTGCATATATGTGCATGTGTGTGTGTATGCATATATATGTTGGTATCAGCAATGGTGGCTCATCTCACACAGCTCTGGGGCCCTTTTTTTTTCTCTATTCTGTTTTCTCTCTGATCTTCAGAATGCATAATCTCAATTGTCATATCTTCCAGTTCACTGATTCTTTCTTTGATCAGCTCAAATGTGCTGTTTAACCCCTCTAGTGATTTTTTTTTCCTCTTCATTGATTATACTTTTCACTCCAGAAATTCTATTTGGCTCTTTTTATTGTTTCTCTCTATTTATGGATATTCTCTAGTTAGAGAAGCATTTCTTACACTTTCCTTAATGTGTTCAGATTGTTTTATTCTTTGAACATATTTATAACAGATAATTTAAATTCACTATAGTAAGTAAAACATCTGAATTTCTTCAGGGACAATGTCTAATGTCTGCTTTTTATTTCTGTGTACTTAGGTCACGTTTTCCTGCTTCTTCACATATCTATTAAAGTTGTTTTTTAAAACTGGATATTTTGAATATTTGTGGCAACTCTGGAAAATCAGACCTACTCCCCCAAACCACAATTTTTTATTATTGCTGTTTATTGTTGCTATTGTTGTTGTTATTGATGTTGCTGTTACTACTACTGTTTGTTTAAGGAATTTCTTTATCCAGTTCTGCAAACTCTGTATACTTTGTTACGTTTTACCCCGACTGGAATCTCTGCTTGATTAGCTCAGTGTTAGCTAATGATTGAACAGAGATGTTCTTAAATATCTTGAATCAATAAGTTTCCCATCATTTGCTATGGGACTGTGTGTGTGGTGGAGCACAAAGTCAGCACTGAATGCTTACTTTCTGCTTGCAGAGACCCTCAAGCTCAGGAAGAGGTGAAAGATTAACGTCGTCTCAGGTTTTTGCTGCTATTGTTGTTGCTGATGTTTTAATCCAGAGTCCTCACAGCTACCAGGAGTTATGTATACAGTCCTGTAAATACACATGCCTTCTAAATTCCCAGGAATATGTCAGAGCTTTCCAGTACCTCATAGAAGCATCTCATTTCCCAGATTTTCCTTTAAAGTTTTATAGTTAGTCTCTTATTTGCCTCAACTGGCATCCCCACCTTAGACAGTTGTAATGCTAAACAATGGTTTAGACAGTTGTAATGCTAAACCAATGATCTTCATCAAATGCCCTGGGAAAACGACTTTTCCCACTGAATGATCTCTGAATCAGATCAAACAAAGACAAACCTTGTAAAAAGAAGCATTTCTAGGGAGCTGTCAGGTGGGTCAAAGAGTGACAGTTCCCTGGGGATAGGTCTTTTTCAGAAACATCCAACCTTTTCTGACCCCTGTAGTAACTGTTGGGCATCTGGACTTTTTAGCTGACATGGTTATAAGCCCGCTAGTTCTCCACACTGCTGGGGACCTGGGGATTAGGGGATTGGAACAGAATAAGTCAAAATGCCACATCCTCACTGTGCTTACTAATCTCCAGCCATTTTGCTTAAACAGTTCTCAAACTTTTGCAGGCTTTTGGCTAATTTCCAGAGTTCTGAAAAAGTTTGACCTCGATAACTCTTGCCACTGTTGCTTTTATAAAGGAGTAGATTTGTGAAGGTCTTTACTTTGGCATTCTGGATTCTTTTTCTCCTAAATATCTTTTAACACACTAGTCTAACCATTCGACTTTAAAAAAACTATGCAAAAGCTTCTCTTTAATTTCTAGATAAGGTCCCAAAAATGACTTACAAAGTCCTGTGAAATCCATTCTTACCTACCTCTTAGCCTTGACGAGGCTCAGGAAATAATACCCCAAAGTATGGCGCCTTGGTACACTGAGTACTTTGAACTGAAAAACATAGAAGGCCATCAGAAGCAACGTCTCTTTCTTACCTCCTGCCCTTCTTTTCTCCTGCTTTCCTTCCATTTCCAAGCAAGCCCGAGAAACTAGAATCCTCTTCCCCAAAGTGGATCTTAGAAACCAGAATCCTTCTCCCCCAAAGCCAGCCACAAAACCTAAAAATATTGTTCTAATCTTCCCCTGCTTTTCTGTATAAGACCTGGTCATGAAGAAATATTTTGAATTACCTTGCCTGAAAGTAGATTTTAAGACCCTCATTCTAGAAGGGGTCCTACCCCATAAATGGGAGGCAGAAATGTCACAAAAAGTTCAAGAAGAATTCAAACAGATAGGCCTTGTTAGGTTTCCCCACTCAGTCTATTACTATTAGATCATTATCTTTTTGTCCAGTCACATTTCTACATGGCTGTACAATCTGGATTAATTAAATACGTTCCACTTTTCTCTTGTTAACTTGTCTTTTGTTATAGGAATACCAGCCATGACCCATAGGATGAAGAAAATGGGTATCACACCCTTTCCACTCCTACACCCTCAAACTCTATCATTCTCCCCCAGGCCTCCTTCTGATACCTATAATAAACCATCTTCCTACCGGCTTTTTGCACAGATTATTCTTTCTCTTACTCCCTCTTTCCACCATTCCTCTCACCAGGCTGATTCCTATCAACTCTCAGGTCTCCCTGTAAATGTCATTTCCTCAGGGAGCCTTTTCTGACTCACAGGCAAGATTCAATCTGCATCAAATGCTCTCATGACACCCTGTGTTTCTCCTTCATAGCCTTTATCGTAACCATAATGAAATGTAATTTGTGTAAGTATTTGCTGAATATTAACAATTTTGATGGCAGAAATTTAATCTGGCTCAGAGGAAAATGGCAAATAAATGTTTATTGAAATGAATAAATGAGTGAGTGAATGAATGCAAGAATAGAAGAAATGCACTATGCAAATATCTGGCTACAAAAGTTGTTCTGTCTTGCAGAAAGTCAGTAAGGAGAGAGACGGACATCACTGAAGTATCCCAGAAACTCCACACAGATAAAAGTCCCTCGTTTTATACATGAGCATACCATCTTCAGTTGAGCAAGATTGTTTTGCACCAGCTGCCAATCCAGGTTGCAAATTGCATGAGAAAACTTTATCCATACCCAGGCAAGAGCCCCAGAAATTCTGTAATCATTTGCATTTAATGCAGCCCAGGAGCGTAAGTGTTTTTAAAAAGCTCTGTAAATAATTCTAATATGCAGTCAGGTTTGAGCATCACTCTAGATTAAAAAGTACCTTGTCTCAAGTCTGTTTCTGTCAATCCTCTGGAGTCCTTATGGCAAGGAAGTTTAATAAGATTTGGGAAAATCATTAGCGATCATCTTGAAAACTACAGAAGGGTCACTATGACTTGCATGTGTGTCTCAATCAAAAAACTAAAGCAAAGGTACTTTTCACATTTGATATAACACAAAAAGGTTGTTTCTGAGGAAGAGACAATATGTTTTCTGCTAATAAACTCCAGGGTGGCTTTGTGGCTGTCTTGATTAATTGGTGACTATGAAATAACCAGTGCTCGGGGATACATGAGACAGCAAAGGATTGTAAGTGACAATTTGCTGTTAAAATTCATCGGCCCCTGCAAAGCGCCTTGATTAATAAAGTCACTGTGCTTGTCTCCACGCTGCGGAGGGGGCCCCTGTAGAAGGAAGGGAAAACAAATTTGCAAGGATGCTCTCGCTAAAGAGGTTCGGCACCGGGTTGCATTTAATCTCTCTGCTGTTGCATCAGGCAAGTACCTTCTCCCTCTCAATCGCTCACTAGTGCCGCCATTAATCACAGCCCACTGTAAAGGAAAGTAGGGAGGAGGTAGGGGAGACAGAACTCTCCTTCTCGGCTTGTAGCTAGGGAGAATGATTGGTAAGCAGGGGACCCAGGAGGGGAACTGCTGGGTTATGACCAACCAGAGGAACTTAAAATAGGATTTGCAGAGTTGAGCCTCAGCAGGCCACAGCTGGATGCTCTTCTGCCTGCCACAGCCTCTGTGGAGAAGGTTCTTGGTGCAACATCGCCATCTACAGGTAACTGTGAGAACTGCTTTGAGGGAGTTGCTGAGCTCGGGAAACTGCCCTGAAATGAGATCAAGGTAACCCCAGAGGTTTTGCACTAGCCAGGGAAGTAGGACAGCATTGGTTTTCATGGCACAGGGCTACCTTCCTTGGTGTTTGGACCTACAGCTTGTTATCCTGCCTGATGTTAAGCTAGTACCAACGTGAGAATATCACGAACAATGGATTCCCATGAGATTTCATGAATGACCCATTTGTTCCTAGAGAAAAAAACACCAAACAAAAACAACAGCTTACCCAAGCTTAGAAGTCTACCCAGTCAGAGAGGTCTGCTACACTGCATTAGACCTTCCTTTGAAAACAGTCTTTAAGGGTTTCTAAGAGCCATTTTTTCTAAAAATCGGTGTTAAAATATTTCTAAACTCAATATAAGGAAAACTGTTTTAACGTTATATGGTTATATTTTTCAAGCACATTTTCCAAGATGTTTTCTGATACATGATGAATGAGAATCCAGTATTGGTACAGCTCAAAACTCTAATATGTCAGAAATGGAAGGGTCTGTTGGGAGTGTCTATACTTCAATGTTTCTGCAGTGCCTTAGGAGTTTACAAATATGATCCCATTTAATACACACAAAAACCTGTGTATGTGCTGGTATCCCCATTGCATAGATGAGACTAATTCAGAGGAGAAGTCTTAAGGAATATGTCATCTCAGCTCTGCTAATGTGAGCTGTGTGACTTTGAACAGGTCAGTTGATCTGAGACTTTTTTTTTTTTTTCATCTGTACATCGATGAGGTTGGATGAAAGAAAACAATTTGGGATGCTTGAATACAAGCTGAAAACAAAGAAATACATTGAAGCTTGAGGTCTTTTAGGTCACAAATTGTAAATGGCTCAGTGCTGAATAAAATTCAAGTCAACTAGACTATTCTACTCTTGATGACAGCACGAGGCTGGTCATTAATGGACTCAGCCCCTCACCTGATTCATTTCTCTGCTTTGCTATGGGCGGGAGTCCAATAATTGACAGATGGAAGTGTTTTCTACACCCTTGCCTTTGACATGAAGTAGAGGGGAGAGCTTGGGTTTTAAATTTGAGATAGTAAAGAGCCTGTCTGCCTTTCTACCTCGCTGGCATTCAAAGAATACTACCCCACATGGGTGCACATTGTCAACACATAGCCCATTTCTAAGAGGGTTATGCATCAGGACCAGGATATGAGGAGCAACTACTCCCTGGAAACATTTAAGCAAAGAAAAAAGGCATATTCCAGGAATATTAAATATGATTTTTTTTACAGTCTTTTAATAAAGCCACCTTGGAATAGGACATGGTTGACAGCATTTCCCCAGACGGGGTGTTAAATATAACATTCAAACCAGAAAATTACTCATTGATTTGCCCTGTGAAAAGATAATTGTCTATTCAACTGTATTCTATCCCAGTGCAGACCTTATTGTTTTTTAGCAAAACAGTCTGAGTGAGTCTCCCTAATGAGGCAACACAGCATGAAAACACTGCAAGCACATGGCACAGGACAGGACGAGAGCCCTTGCCAACCAAATGCAGTACC
This sequence comes from Piliocolobus tephrosceles, assembly GCF_002776525.5. Lineage (NCBI taxonomy): Eukaryota > Metazoa > Chordata > Mammalia > Primates > Cercopithecidae > Piliocolobus > Piliocolobus tephrosceles. Next base: position 22,093,611 of record NC_045446.1, on the reverse strand, counting down.
CCGGAAGGCTGCCCACAGCTCCCGGAAGCAGGGCATGCATGCCAGCTCAACAAGGTGGCCACACTACTCCAGACAACAAAATAACAACAGCAGATACACCACTCCGGAGCTAATACACACAGTAAATGAAAACTTGGTCTCAGGAGGGAACAGAGATAAAAGCTTACAATTCACTGCCCCAGGAGCTTCTGAAATCACTACTGTTTTGGCTTTTGCTTAAAGACAGTTTTCATAATGACAGGTGACTGCCATCTGTAAGACCCTGGCAGACCACATATGCCTAATAATGCTCTCTCATTTCATCCAGTGTTTTACAGCTCACATAGGGATACTGTGTGTCCAAACTCATTTGATTCTCTTAACAACCCTATTAAACAGGTGGTACAGGTACCCACTGCACTGGCTGAATTTTTTTTTTCAGACAGATGCTGTCATGTATTGTTGTATCTTGCATCTATTTGTTCACCTCAACAAGCATATATGGGGGGCCCACTCTGTTCTAGGCACTGGGAGGAGGGGGAGAAGCACAGAGAAGTAAGGGAGAAAGCAGAGGTGGGTCTAATACGGTCTACATGACAACGGTTGCAAGGAACTCCTAAATCTCAGGGGTATGCAGATGGACTAACAGATAACTCCAACTCAATACGGACAGGGCAGAGAAGTGGGGATTCACAGTTCCTAAGGGAAGTGCAGCGGAGTGGTGACTTGACTTATAGGAGTTTTCTGAATTGCAAGAGAACTTATTTAATTTTACAGTTCATTCTGATTCTTAGAAAAATCTAAGAATGATGCAATGATACACACTTTGGGATCATAGATGAGCTGACATTATGAGATATTTTATTATTGATTATTGTGCTGCGACTAACAACAAAACCTCTAGGTAAGACAAGCAAGCTCTTTGCCTTCCTTTTACTGAAGCTCACAGCAGTTGAATGGCTTGTTCCAGGTAACAGACCAGGAATTCGAGTTTAATAGGGAATTACTCCATAGTGAGTTTTAATCTGCATTCTACTCGAGTGCTTCTCAAATTTAATGACTATACAAACCTCTTAGGGATTTTGCTAAATTATAGATTCGGGTTCAGAAAGCCTGAAGTGGGGGCTAGAATTCAGCATTTCTAACAAGCAGCCAAGTGATACAAATGCTGTTGGTGCACAGACCTCACTTTGACTAGCAAAGATCCAGAGCGATGCCCCGGCCCTAAAAGTGGCTATTATCAAAAAGGAGGTAAAAATCAGAGTACATGAATTATAGCAATGGTGAATAGGTTTTACAGAAATTAGAAGAGAAAAAGTAGAAAATTAGGGGAAAACAATCTTAAAATTTAAGGACAGGCCAAAGGTTTTGAAGACCTAGCACAGCTAAAGGCCCTTAGACAAGATCCAGCACTGTGGTGCCAAACCTGAAGTTCTCAAATCTCCAAGGATCCAAGAAATCATCAGTGAGGACCCTTGAACAAATTGTATATATTCAAAAAATAACTATTTGAAATTGAATATTTATATAAACAAGGCCTCTTTTGTTATTGAAAACATGGACTCATTAACCAGATGTACTACTGCTTTGTCCTTCTATTGCAGGCCTAATACTTACTGTCTATGTTACAGACAATAAGATATATACATATTTGATTAATTAAAAACAAGAAAACAAATTAGTTATCAATAAATGCAGTTCAAGTAATCAAGGGAGACTAATAGAAGGAATACTTGGTAGGAAAAATGTTGAGAAATAATTCAAACCCCTTATTTTATGAGTTTTTAAACTTTTATTGTTTTATCTTTGGGTTAGTTTTTTTGTTGCACTGATTTTGCATTAGCTTGTACCCATAAATATTAAGTAACTAAGCAAAGGTTTAAAAGTAAGATAACAGAAGAACCAGAAACAGATCCCAAATGTTCTAACTCGAAGCGAGTAATAGTTGCCATTTACAAATAACCTATTATGTGCCAAGCACCTGCATTACTTATCACATTAAATCATCAAAAAAAAAAAAAAAAAAAAACCTAAAAGGAAAGTAATTTTGTATTACTATTTTACAGACCAAGAATCTCAGCCCCAGAAACATGCAGTAACCTGCCCAGAAAGTAACCTGCTCAGCAAGTAAAATGCTTATTCAGCAATGGATCTTAAGTCTTGGCCCCAAAGCCTATCCTTCAAATCCAAGTTGTAATTCTCTCAAGTTGCTGTTAGATTCCAGGATCCTCATACTGCATATTTGACCACTGAGAAGAAATTATTGGTTTGTTTATTTGATCTAGACTTTCCAAAATGCCTGTGAAGAATAGAGAAAATATAAATAAACAGCCCCAATATTTCCCTCAGCAGCCTACTACCCTTTTGCCATTTCTCTTAAAGACTCTGAAACTTGCATTCCCTCAGACACACAGAGGAGAGACACTAATCTCAGCATGGATGAATGCAAGCCTAATTATCTCTCTTTTGCCCTAACAAACGCAATTTTAGGAATCCAATAAATCCAGATTTAAATCCAACTCCCCATGTGCTGACTTGTGATCACTGACCATTCACTGACACCCCTGAACCATTTTCATTATCTGATAAAAGAAAGATAATACTGCATTTTTCATTGGATGGTGGTGAGGATTACATAAACTTCAGTAAGTAAGGCCCTTAGCACACGTCAAGTACCAGATAAATACATGAGTAGCCCTTATCAGATCGGGTGATTATCGCCTTGGAAATCACAATTTGCTTTTGGCTTGTCTCAGCCAAATCGTGGGCTTCTGACAGAATCCATCCTTTTCTTTCTAAATAATTCAAAATGAAAAGCCTGAGCATTTGTTTCCCTGATCTTATTTCAGGGATATTCTGAAATGCTGAAGCTGGGTGACCATACATAAATGACAGCATTCATTCTGAAAATAAATGCAACTTTGCAAAGACCACTAATGTGGTCAGAGCAGAACTGGTGTGGCCAACTAAAGGGTGACCTCCATTTCTCAGAGGAAGTATCCGACTGGATGTATCCTAATTTGGACTTCATCTTTCATCACTTTTCAGGAGGGTGAGAAGGAGAGTCTGGTGAAGTCATTCCCTTTTGCCCAATCATGTTTTGCTTACCTCACTCACTCCAGGGAAAACACACAAACAAATAAAAACATCAGTTTTCTTAGCCAGCTCACACTTCAAATAAAGTATGAAGAAGGGAACAGTACTTATAGTGCCAAATTGGTCATACTGTGTCATCGTGGAGGTGTAATGACCTCCACAGATTACATCTATGGGTGTAATCTAACGCAAAAATTGAATGGGTGAAAAACTAATATTTGTAAATGAGTGATAAAAGGGTAGACAGTGAAATAAAGGAATGCGACCCTTTCTTTAATAACAGAGAACAATGTTTTTGTTCAGGAAACTAAAAAACAAAAATAAAGAAAAGAAAAGAAGAACATCTGGGGGAGGGGAGAAACACAACTTTAATTTTTAAAGACTCGGTGCTCAGTGAAACCAACTGATGCTTTTGATTCCTTTACTCTATTTAGATTCTCCTTGCACAGCCAACATCAGACCTCCCATACTCAAACAGACTCACAAATACTGATTTTTAACTCCACCAGTGAGGGGCTTCTTATTCTGCTCCCAGAGAACACATGTGTGAAATGAGTTTTGCAAGTTGACTCAAGTCAGTCCCAGCTGGGTCCGTTCTCCTGCTGAAAAGGCAAGCCCACAGAGGCATCCTGGCTTCCAGCAAAAAGTGATCTGCCATCCAGCGCAGCTATGGCTCTCTGGGAAGCTAACGCATTTTCTAAGATTCAGGTTGCTCTGCAGAGTCAGAAAAAGACCTAAAGAACCAGGTCTGAGTAGAAAGATATTTGAATTTGGAGAGGATGAACCATGAGGAAATTAGAATTTTCTTCTCAATGTGGTGAAGAACTGGCAAGTCCACCATGACTTGACTTGGCTCACTTCTACAGCCTCATGACCGCACTTACACTTGGAGCTCTAGCCAAATCAATTACTCACAGATCTTGAACAAGCCATGATCTCCCGCATCCTCCAGGCTTGCTTAAAGATGGCATCTTCAAAACACATTTCCTTATAGCAGCACTTGTTTATCCCATTGTATTATAAATACCTGTTAACTTACTAGTATTCTCCATTATTTGGAAAGTTATTTGAATGTGATGTACTATAATTTTTCCACTCTTGTGCCTTCAGTATCTAATAATAGGCATACATTAATGTTTTCGATGGATAATAAGTGCATAAATAAATAAAGGAATGAAAAAAACGCAAGAGACTATTTCCAGCCTTGTCTATCATTAGTAAGCTATTTTAAACATATTAAGCTATACCATTTAATGAGTTTACACTTTGTGCTAGTAACAAGCTAAGTGCTTTATACAATATGCCTTTTCATCTTCACATTACTATTGTGAGAAAGTAAGAATTATTATCCCCATTTAAGCAGAAAAAATAATAATTAGAGGCTCAGGAAACTGAGAAAATTATAAGTCTACATATTTAGAAAGTAACAGAATTGAGATTTGCAACATGATGTGCTGTCTCCCTGAGATGCTCAAGATTTGAACAAATGTTGGGAATTCTCAGGCGTTGGGTGTTTAGATTATTCTATTGGAGCCATTCATTATACCATTCATTATATTAATAGTGAATACTCACCTATTTTTGCATCCATTCTGTAAGTATTTATTTATAATCTACTTTAAACCAGACTCTGTACTAGGCTTTAGGGGATACCAAAGAATGAGTAACACTCCTTATTTTCAAACTGCTTGCAGTCTAACCGGAAAGATGATAACCCAGAGAGTTGCAATATAACTTAAGCCCCTCAAGAGCTATGTGATGTAATAGAAATTTTGAAAGAAAATGACCACCAATATAGCCTAAACCAACAGATTTTCATCTGTCAAATAGCACTCCACTCCCTCCAGCAGCAGCAAGAAGTACCCCATCTGTTTTTTTATCACTTAAAAATGTATTTTGATCACGGTACTACCTGCTGAAAAACAATCAGTGACTCCATTGTCAAGCAAAAAACTCTAAACTTCTTATTAACATGCTATAACTTGTTCCCACGTACATTTCCAGAGTTATCCTCTATATTGCTTCTTAAAGTCCTCTCTGGTTCCACACCATTTTCTAGATATATCCTCTGCATTTTCATTCTAGCTACTTTCACTGGGGTTAGATTTATTCTATTTAGGCTTTTCTATTAACTATAGTCTTTCTTTTCCTGGACACTTCTAAAACATTTTGCTGCATGTAGGTATCTCCTTTCTTATACAGCTTTGTCAGAAAATATTGAATTATCCTTGGTTGGAATTAACCAGTTATATGTCAGACTTCTGCTCTAGTCTATGAACATCTTAGTAGTCACAGTTTCTTGTTTATCTGTGTATTCTCCATGTCTAACACAATGGCATATGCTGTGTACCCAGTAAATGACTGCTAAAATGAATGGACTGACCAGTCTTGTGTAACATTCACTTGTTCAAACATCCTATCTCCCATTTCATTTGTAAGATTTATGAGGGCTGAGACTATATATATTTGCATCTTGTATGTTCACCTCACCATAGTTTCCAGAACAGTCCTTGTATATAGAAAGTACCAAGTAAACATTCATTAATGAGTAAAAAAATAATTTTCCTGGTAGGAGTGATTTTGTGGATTGTATTCATTGGGGCAATTCTTGTATCTAGAAACGATAGAGGTTCAATAAGTGTTAATTAAATGGATAGCTATTCCCAAATACTTAGCCAGGAAATATAATGAACATACTGTTTTGCCCCTTCTGCCCTGCTTTTCTGGCAGTTTCTCTACTTCCCATGTGATAACTACAGAAGTAGCCAATTTCTAAAATGTGTGACTTTTTCCCACATTTTAGAATGTGGACTTGATGGACCCTTAAACCAGAGGAGACACTGTAATCAAACTGCTAATCATAACAGCTCTTCCTTAAAATTTTTGGATTTGGGACACTAGAATAAATTAAACTAGAGCTGTTAGATAAAGAAATTAAATATAGAGGGAGTCATGATGATCCCGAAGTCTTTGAATACGATTTTTCCTTAGGTTCAGTTCTTTCCTCAGAGCCTGTTCTTTCTATGATGTAGTTGTGCTATATGACATTTGGGCAAGCATCCAGTGCATCTCTTTTGTTTAAACTTATTCAAGATAGATTTTTGTCACTTGCTTCCAAAACAACCTTAATGATTGCAGAGACCATTCTGATAAAAGACTCACGTGATGATAGAGCCTGGAAAAAACAAGAATAAGTAGCACTAAATTCCACAAGAGAGCTATAGACATTTATTTACGAATTTTCCTTTTTTTTCTTTTCTTTCTTTCTTTTTTTCTTTTGAAACGGAGTCTCACTCTGTCGCCCAGGCTAGAGTGCAGTGGTGCAATCTCAGCTCACTGCAAGCTCCGCCTCCCAGGTTCACACAAAAGGCAAGCTTTAAAGACTCAAACAATAAGGAAATCTATTGACAGGCTGTCTGACCAAATAAGAAACTACATGCCAGTTTCATAAGAAATCACTAGAAAATAAGGAAAGGAGAGCAGGCCAGTCATACCAGTGGTATTCAAATGAGCAATAAGTAGGCCAACTGGATTTAAAGTTGAACAGAATAGGGTAGAGATCAACACTAGGAACGTATGTAAGAGCACAAAGAAATAATTTCCTTCCATTGTTCCTTCCATTGTCCTTTCTTCCTTCCTTTCTTCCTTCCTTCCCTCCCTCCCTTCCTCCTTCCCTCTCTCCTTCTTCTTCCTTTCTCCTATCCTTCAGTGTGTGTATATATATGCATATATATTTGTGTGTGTGTATAATCTATCATGATAAATATATATAAAATCTATAATATCCCAGGCACACTAATGCTAAAGTGATGGAGAATAAAGACTCTCTCCTTTGCACAGGAATCTTCCTAATGTTAGAGAGATGACAGTCTGTTGTGAGAGGTAGAATACATTATGATAGGTACTAGGTATTATGGTTCAAAATTGCATTATGAGAATGTAAGTTAGTGGAACCAAGCCAGTGAGAAAGTTCTGTAGATTGTTTCACTGACAATGTAATGCTTGAGAAGTCCTCAAAGACGAGTAGCATTGTTATAGGATTTATGCAATAAATTAAAGGATGATTTAATATCAGAAAATTTATCAGTGAAATCCACCAATTAATAACCTCATGGAAAAGTCACAGTTTTGCATCAATAGACACAGAAATGGCATTATTAATGTCCAATAACTATCTATGCATAGTAAGAATTTCAAGAAAAGTAGTAACAGAAGGGAACTTCCTCAACCTGATAAAGGGTATATACCCAAACCCACAAGCCACTAATCTTTATATAGAGACATATTACATACATTCTCTTCAAGATCAGAAATCAATTAGGGATGCCTGACCAGGCACTTCTGTTCATCACAGTGTGTCCTGGAAACAGTAGCAGGGAAATGGGCTCATTAAATGTAGCAAAATAAAGTTAAAAAAAAAAGATGAATAGTATTTACTTGTGCAGAGGAGAGTGCTGCAAGTAGGCGAGGGCATTCCAAGAAGGGTAACAGTGTCTACAAAGTCGTGGCAACTGGATAGAGTGTGACATATGCAGAAGAGGTGAAAATTCTCTCAAGCGTATGTTTTAGTAGGATAGATAGACAAGTACATCAATTATTGCAATGTTAAGTCCTTTGACAGAAACAAGCACATGTTGCTGTTGAAGACAGAGAAAGGAAAACCTCCTTAGCCTGCTGAGGTGGTTGAGGTTATGGAGGATTCCTGGGGGTGGGGAGAGGTGACATACAAATGAGTCTTCAGTGATAAATAGGAGATATTAAAGATAGTAAGGAAAGATTTTTCCGCAGAACCAATGGTATCTGAACGGATATTAGCAAGCCTGATTCATTGACTAACCAGAGTGAACAGTACTTTCTCTCTGTCCCAAAAGCAACAGGGAGGAGAAGAGTCTAATTTTATTCATGGCAGTAATATTGTCTTCCTAGGGAAGCTATAGTCTAAAAACAAGATAGCTGATTAATTACAGAAGCCAGAATACCAGAGTAAATAAGGTAAACAGGCAACATGAAAGGGAGCAAATAGGAAATGACACTTGCCCATCATGCTAAGAAGCAATAGTGAGAACAGGGAGTGGCGACTGATGATAAAGACTACGATGATGTGCAGAGTGTAGGCCTGTCCTGATATAAAGCATTCCTCAATTCCAAACAACTGTCATGTACAGACATGACCGCAAAGTTTCTAGACCTTTATTATGGCCTAGCAGATTCAGATTATGGCGTGTATGTGCACATGTACATGAGTGTGTGTATCTGGGTGTGTAAAAAATTTCCTAATATCAATTTACCAACTTAACAGTCTATGGGATGACACTGTGAATTAAACCAAACATTTCTGCAAGTCCAAGATATGCCAGAATCCTGTAGCTTGCGATTTTTGAGTTAGAACTTGGATGGCAGATATGTTAAACACGTACTTCACTAATTTGCCATGTATTTTGATTTAAACTTCATAATCAATTAGTATATGGTATAATAATTTTTAATCTTTTTTTTTCTAAAGGAAAAGCCACAAAATGTATCTTTTCCCATTTATTTATGTCCTTAGATCTGGCCTGGACTGAGAATTACATCAGAATTTAACGTTAGTATCAAGTAGCATGTAGTATAACAATTTTCTATCTTTTCTTAAAAAGAAAAGCCATAAAAGTTGATTTTTCCCGTTCCTGTAGGTCCTGAGACCTGAGCTGAGTATTACATCATCTACTCGAGAAATGAAGGAGTCATTTAGTGTCGTCATCCAGCAGTTGGTGCCATTATGTCTAATTACAGATCAGAGGAAATATGTAGCTGAAGAAAGTAGAGAAGAGAATGAGACAAAAGAAGAATCCTTGTAAGTGCTTTCTTACTTCTTCATCTTTCTACTTACGCTCACCTCTCATGCTTCTTGCTCTATCATGCACTTATTACCCACTAAATGTTATTTATATAGCAAGAAATCTTTGTCACCACCATCAGTCTCCATGGAATACATAAATATTTCTTGTTACTGTGTTAAAAATAGAGATTAAGTAGAACAAATGTTATAGCTATAAACACTAAGGCTCAGAGAAATTAATGATATCTAGCACTTATACAATGCTTTTAGTGCTCCAAGTGTCTTTATATATCTTAACTTATGTGACACATACGATAACATTTTGCATAGATGAGGCAGGATACTCTCATCCTCATGATGGAGGTGAGAAAACTGGTGTTTTAAGCAAGTCACAGCTCCATTACAAGCTACCTTACTTCTGTAGGCCTCAGCTTCAATCTTGAATTAGGAAAAATAATATAGCTTATTTAACAAAGTTAGTATTTTGAAATTCATAAGCGATAATTCATGATGGTCTAATTCCTATTTTAATTAATGTAAGACCTCAGAAAAATGAGCTGTTTTTGCCTCATTGTTGTTATTGTGATGCTAAGTCAACACTAATTACTCCCATAGATCAATCTAAGAATCTCAGCTGCTTAACCCATTTATATAAAGTCCAGTTGGCAAGCTGAAGATGGTGAGAGGCATAGGGAGAGAAGAATGTACCATGTTCTACTGAGGAATCAAGGTTCCTCTGTCAATCTCTAGGCTTTTGGGGTTCCTAGAAGGATCCTCTCTACTTGACTTACAGCTGAGGAAAGTGGGAGACAGAATGAAGAAAAATTTTTATAGTTCAGGCCTCAGAGTGGCTTCATTTCTTCCACCTACATTCCGTTAATCGACACTGAATCAGACGGTCAAACTAACTGCAAAGGAGACTGGAGAATGCAGTCTATTTCCTTAAGAAGAGTAGAGGATGGATTTACATGAACATAGAGCAATCTATGTCACATTAAGTAACTTTCCCTAGGCCACCCAGCTGATAACTTTGAGAGCTAGAGCTTAAAAGCAAATAATCTGACACTGGGTCCCCAGTTCTCCCCTCTACAATTGCCCAAGGTCATACTTTAAAATAGAAGCCAGTGGTCCTGATTTTGAATTTCAGGATCTTTTCTCCCACCCTTTGTGGCTGGCAAGATCATGTTGATGAACTATGAATGGTTGGGTTCTTTCCATCAACTTGCTGTGCTATATTACAAATGCTCTGATAGCTAGTACATTCACTAAACTAGAAACCCAACCTTTCTCTTTTCTGATGGCTGAGACAGTGGAATGGCCTTATTCTATACTTGCTTTATGCTTCCCTGGGTGACAGATAGAACTGGCTATTCATTTCTTTTAGATGAGAGCAATTTAGAGCAACAACTAATTGAACAGGGAGTGTTTATGTGTGTGGGATTGATGGTATGAGGTCACAATGCTGCATCATTTTTCTGCATGCTGAATTTGAAGATAATTGGGCTATTTTTCAAAGCCAATGGAGTGTGGTTTTACCAAGAGGCATTGGTCACATCCAGATTCTTCTTTACCTGATCTGAATCCTGGCTTAGGTGCCTCCTTCACTCTTGAATAATGTCAGGTTCCTTGCCTCCTGGGAGATGGATTTACAGTAATTCTGAGAGAAGTCCTTCTAGGATCCCCAGTATAAACTCAAAGCGTTGGCATGTCTATGGTCCAGGCCAGAACATGTCAAGGCACAATCAAAGTGCATCTGGCCTATTGGTAGCGTGCTTGCTGTCACTTAATAGGGCCAAACCTGCAAAGCCTGCCTGAGACACACAGCCACTTCTTCCCAGACACAAAGCCTCTGATTTCAGGAATTGCCTCTGAGGAATCTGTCATGCCAGTCCATAAGCCACTTTCTCTTTAAATCTTGGAAACTGGGAAACCACCATCTTGCATGATATATTTGGGTTTCTTTCTAATCTTGAAAGTTGTTAAGGAGACAATAGAGATTAAACTCTAAAGGCAGACAAAACTGGTTTCATATACTGGTTTTACCTCATAGTCACTATTTAAACAGGGGTTGGCTTAAACCTATGAAATTCTATTCCAGCCCACCACGTAGTTTTGAAAATAAAAGTTTATTGGAACCCAGACACACTCGCTTGTCTCCGTATTGTCTACAGCTGCTTGTACACTACAACCACAGTGCAGAGCAGTTGAGACAGAGGACTCATGTGGTCTGCAAAGCCATCAATATTTATTGTCCAGCATTTTACAGAAAATATTGTGAGTCTTTCATTTTCTCAGCTGCTAAATGCAGATAATTATGTCTAACTCAAAACTGTGGTAATAATTAAATAAAATAATGTATGTAAAACATATAGGGCAATTCCCAACACAGTACAGATTCTCAATAATTAGTGGGTTCCTCCAGTTATTTTGTATTGGGGTACATTTGTGTGGCTGGAGTGCAGAGGCTCAGTGACAAAGCCAAGGAAACATATACAGGAGCAACACTCTTCAAAGGACAGCCTTCCCTGTGGGCATTTAAAATACAGGATAGTCACTCAGCTCCCAAACTAAAAGAACAAAGGAAAACACATCCCTACTATCAGCTGTACTCCTGCAGAAAGTGGGGAGATCAGAAAGGGGGACGTCCATCATTCTGACATCACCATTACAAGGTAAATCAGCCCATTCTACTTTTTTTATTTACCTAAGAAAGAAGTAAATAGCAATCTTACACTTGTCTAGGGTGTTGTTTAAAACTTCCCCCAAACAACTCATCTTACCCTGGAATGCATTAAAGGCATCCTTACTTCCACAGAGAACCAAATCTCTTCTGCAATTTGGAGGAAAATTTAGTATTCTTAGTGTTCTAAGACCGACATATCAGTTAAAAAAATATGTGTGCCTCTAGATTAAGTCGTTTGTTGATATTATAAAATCTCATTCTCTCAACAACTCTTCAAGATGAATGTTGTCATTCTGAATTTACTGATTAAGAGACTGAGAGACAAAACAACCATTCCAGTTTATGCAACCAGTTATAGATATAGTTAAAATCTTAGGACCATTTGACTTTCTTCTCTCAGTTTGTCTAATCTTTGCAAAGGTGGTGATGTCGGGAACTATGAAAGGACTGAATTTTAACTGAAGCAAAGCAGTATTACTATTGAACAGTTACAAAGAGGAGAGAAGGCACAAACTATACAAATATACTCTGAATAGCAACTAAAAATATTTTAAAATATTTTCTATAGGATTTCTATATCGCTCCTACGTCTCAGTGAAAGCCTGGTGGAAAAGCATTGGATCTGAAGTGAAAGGTCCTGGACTCTAGTCTTGAAAAAGCCATTTGCCTTCTCTCAACTTGTCCACTTGTAAATGAGAAACTTGAATGGTCTTTCCAGTCACTTGATCTGAATGTTTACAATGCTTCCCAGAGAGCTGGGGACCAATATCCAAATGTTTAGTACCTAACTGTAAGCATGACCCAGAGTACCTGCCACTGGGAAGGAAACACACACACACACACACCCCTTTTCTTTTCTGTTTGATTAAAAAAATGAAAATTAAAAGAACATAGTAGGAGAAAAATAAGCTTCATTAAAGTGCAGAGCTGGGTAGAGATCAAGGGAGAAAACAGAAACAAAAAAGATATTTGCATAAGGTTTCTGACATTGATTGGACATAAAATATACATAAAAAGATAGTAAAAATAATGAAAGAATAGCAACTGATAAAAGCAAAGCTTAATCAAAATACGTGTTTTTGAGTACACACACACACACACACACACACACACACACATCCTCTATGAGCAAGTGGCTGAAGAAGAAAATAACAATTCCAGGTTATTTCTGAATCCAAGCATCTACTTGAAGAAGGGAAGTAAAGAAGATGGGCATATCTAACATTTACCAAGCAACTACCTTGGGCCAGACAGGGGATATAGCCTACTTCCATGACAGAATTTGCTATAGCAGCCTACTCCATCTAACCTTGGCACCTACATGAAAACAGCATGATTATTTCTGTTTTATAGAAGCAGACATTGCACACAGAGTTGAACTAGTTTGCCCAAGACCACACTATGAGTTAGTTGTTAAACCCAGCATTAAATCCACATCCAGTTTTAGTTCTTTCCTCTCATACTTTTCAATTACAAAGCAATCCCAGCCTTCATCATATTATTCTATCATAATTTTTAAATAGTGAGAACAAGGAGGGCAGATATTAGCTTCTCATTTTTTATAAAGGAAGAAGCTCACGCTTAGAAAAATTAAGCAACCTGTCTAAAACCACATGCCAAGTAAAAGGGTGGTGTGAATTCCAAAATTCTGACTCATAAATCAGTGCCTTTGTTACCATTTTATGATGAAACTCTTGATTCTTAATGTCAGCCTTTTACTGTTGAGAGGCATATGTCACATGGTTCAGAGAACGAGTTCTAGGGTTGCATGAATCGGTGTTCAAATCTGGGTTGCAACATTTACCAGCTATTTGGGAAAATTGATTAATTATTTCTTCCCTACATTAATTTGTCACATTTACTACAAAGAATTTTCATGAGAATTAAGCAATTTAATGTGACTGATCGGCAGTGTAGGCTCAGTAAAAGGCTGGCGGCTATCTTAGGCAGAGGTCTTCAGAAGCAAATCATGAAAACAAAGGTGTGTGCTCCAGGAGAGAGCCAGAAGGGAGTGGGAAAGTGGGACAGGGAAGAAGAAGGAGCCAAGCAAAGATGCACTTGCAGGAAAAGTTCCAGGTTCAGCCTGATCCTTCAGGAGAAGACTAAAGTATAAATTGCACCTCAGTTTGCCATCCCTCCCAACCTCCCAATACCCTCTTAAGTTGAGGAAGGGAAATGAGCTTCCATACTTATGCATTATTCAGTCATTCAATAATAAACATAGCAGATGTGGTAGGAAAAAAGGAACTGCAAAAAATCATAGGACTTTCTATTCTAGTCGTATACACCTACAGGCAAAGCAGCAGGAGTAACCTAAGGGCAGAGTAACAGGAACCAGGTGGGAAGTAGGAGGGGAGTGGGAAGGGGACGTATATGAACAAATAGAAGAAGATTCTAGGAGATTTGGGTGGGACAGGCAGTGTCTGTTGCAGTGGAATTATTTTCTTATTATTACCTTTTATTAGGATGGGAATGACATCTTTCTTTCATGAGTCTCATTTCTAGGAATATTGGGGAAACCCCATATATTCTCCTTGAGTCCAAGGTAAACTTCAGGCCAAGGCCAGAAAAGGATAGCAATTCAGAAGAAGACATACAACCCAGATCAATGGTCAAAAATGGAACTCCTAAGCTGAATGCTTTATTAGGCCACCTAAAACATCCATTTCAGACACAGTTCTCAGCCAAGGGACGAGATCCCAGCCTCTGTGATTTATTAGAGATGAAAAGAACTGAAACAGTGAAGCAAATGGCAACTGGAAAAGACAGCTCTTTTATCACAAGAATAAATTCATGTTCCCCAAATCATTTAAACCTATTTTTTAAAATTATCTACCCTTTACCTAATACAATTAAAGCCTTACTTAATTACCTACGAGGTAAACAAAGAGACGTACTGCTCCACTGAGACTCAAAAGGAGAGCTAGATTCCCTTCCTGCATTAATACTGCTTTAAAAATATCCATGAGTTCAATTATTTTGATGTTTAGGTCCCACAAATAATTGAGAACATGCAAGGTATGTCTTTTGGTGCCTGCTTTATAGACCTCCAGGCCAGGCATAAGTTAACATTAGGTATCCTCTGGAAAAAATTAATCTACTCTCAAATTTTCTGGTTTTAGATGTTTTGTTTTGTTTTGTTTTTGTTTTTTGAGATGGAGTCTCACTCAGTCACCCAGGCTGGAGCACAATGGCCTGGTCTCGGCTCACTGCAACCTCTGCCTCCCGGGTTCAAGCGATTCTCCCACCTCAGCCTCCCAAGTAGCTGGGACTACAGGCACGTGCCACCACACTCAGCCAACTTTTGTATTTTTAGTAGAGATGGGGTTTCACTATGTTGGCAAGGCTGGTCTCGAACTCCTGACCTCATGATCCACCTGCATCAGCCTCCCAAAGTGCTGGGATTACAGGCGTGAGCCACCGCACCCAGTCAGCTGATCTCTTTAAATAATTCTTATAAAAATTATGTTTGCTTCTGCTTTACATTTTCCTTTGAGCAGGACATACTATAACCTAAAGCCATGAGCATAGGATCTATTCTCAAAGAAAACTGTAAAGCAGAAACAAAGCACCTTTTCTTTTTCCAAGTTGATAATTCAGAAGTCCCAGTGTATCATGATGAAAACAAATTTGACCCTGGTTTAAGGAAGCCAAAGTCCATGCCCTTGAATTTTGGTGCTTCATTCATGGCATTAAACTCTCTTGAATATGAAAAGCCTAGAGTTATTATAGAATAACCGGTCCTAGGGAAAAAAAGATAAAAATAAAAGCTATATTGTAAAAGTGTTGTAAAGTTGCACTGCCATCAGCAGGAGATATAAATTGCCAAAACCCTCCCACAGGAGAGAAGTAATCTTTGTAGTAAGCACAGATCTAGTCATGAACTCCAGATCTGAATAGCTGGGTTATTTCTCACAAGCTCCTCAAACTCTCTGAGTCCCCATTTCCTTATTTGTGCAATGGGGATAATGATGTTACTCATTTTATAGTTTAATGTGAGGATTGAATGGTATAATTTATGAAAGTTATTCTGGGAAGTACTGGGAAATAAAATTTCTCAAAAATTAGAAGCCATTGTTAAGGTGCCATTTTCCTTGTTGGATGATTCAGGGTTATCCAAGATTTGGAAAAGTCTGAAAATTCACCACACATATCAGCCTGGCATAATAGTGAAGACACTGAGTGATTCTGAAAAGTAACCATCTAGAAAGGACTTATAGTGACAGTTTGACATCAGTTGTAAAGACAATTATGGAGGAACTGTGTGGCAGACAGATTATCCAGTCAGAATGTGCATTAGTTTTCTATTGCTGCCTAACAAGTTACCAAAAATGTAGAAGCTTACAAAACACACATATATAATCTCACCATTTTTGTGACTCATAAGTCTGGGCATGTCTTCACTGAGTCTCAGTGCTCAGTATCCCAAGGCCAGTCAAGACCTGGTTGGGCTGTGTTCTCATATGCAGACTTGACTGGGGAAGAATACACATTTAAGATCATTCAGGTTGTTGGAAAAATTAATTTCCTTGTAGCCGAGGGATTCAAGGACATGGATTCTTCTTGTCTGTTGGCGGGAGACTGCCATCAAGTTTTACGACCACTTGAAGTTCCTAGAGGCCAAAAACAGTTCTTTGCCATGTGGGCTTCTCCAATCTGGCCACTTATTTCATCAAACTTCTAGCTGCAATGTGCAAAGACTGAGTCTTTTTAAATGTAACATAATAACAGGAGTGGTTTTAATGGAGACCATCCGTTATCCTGGTTTTTACATTAGTTAGAATTAATTCACAAATCCTACTTGTACTCAAGAGGTGGAATTATACAAGGATATGTATATTAAAATGCCTGACTTGTGGCAGTTTTTAAGCAATCCCCTCCCCCTTCCCTTTGTGCCCCACATAGGGTCAAGATGATAAGAAAGCCTGGGAGCCCACCCATTTGACACAAGCAGGGGGTTCAAACTATACATGCTCCTGGTCATGCACAGGATCCTCACCCCAGATGCACTCCCTGAACAGCACAAAAACTTTAAGATAATCTCTTTTTCCTATTTTCAAGCCACTTTAGACCTTCTTGGGGAGCCACTCCACTTTTCTCAGAGAGCCTCATTATGTGAGTCATAAAGCTTTGCATACTTTCTTGGTGTGTGTGTTGTCATCAGTCTCAACATCTGAACCCAATTTTTATGTTGGGCCGTTCCATTCTGTGTGGTGACAGTAACTGTGGGTATCATGAGGAGAGCACATAAGGGACACCCTAAAATCAGTCTACTAAAGCATGGATATTGGTAGTATGAGCAGGGATATGAAGCTTTTAAAATGATCACTCTTCAAATGTATCAAAGATCTCAAGCAGTGAGTGATGTGAGCTGAGTGGTAGATCTGAGTGCAAAGGGTTTAACAAGAACTCTTTAATTGCTAGAGGAATTTATTCATTTATTCTCTTCATTCACTCATGCTTTCTTTCTTTTCCATTTTTTATTTTTTGAGACAGAGTTTCACTCTTGTTGCCTAGGCTGGAGTGCAATGGTGTGATCTTGGCTCACCGCAACCTCTGTATCCCAGGTTCAAGTGATTCTCCTACCTCAGCCTCCCGAATAGCTGGAATTACAGGCATATGCCACCACGCCTGGCTAATTTTTTTGTATTTTTAGTAGAGACAGGGTTTCTCCATGTTGGTCAGGCTGGTCTCGAACTCCCAACCACAGGTGATCCGCCTGCCTCGGTCTCCTAAAGTGATGGAATTACAGGCATGAGCCACTGCGCCCGGCCTCATTCATGCTTCCATCCATCCATTCATTTTGGAAGGATTTATGAAGCACCTGTCATGTACCAGTCCTGTGTTAGATGCTATGGATACAGTAGTCCATGGGACAGACAATATCCCTAACTTTATATAATTTCCAATTTAGTGGGAAACGTAGACAAGTAAACAGACAATTACAGCACTAAGGGTTAAGAGTTACAATGGGTAAAACTTGCAAAGTGATGGGAATACTGAGGAAAAATATTCATTCCACTCAAGTGTGGTGACCTGAACTGAGGACAGAAGGATAACCAGGAATGACACCAATAAAATGTGTGAGCATAAATATGGAAGGGGTTCTATGGAGGGGCAGTAGGACAGGAAGAACGGCCCAGAATAATAGAAATCATGTGGAGACATACTTGGAATATTCAAGGAACCAAATATTTCAATAATTTAGTGTCACAACAGAGTGTGTCCATTATTTTAGTCTCTGAAGAACCACTCTAAATTAACACAAGAAGAATAGAACATCCAATGTTACAACTAGAGTCACTAAACTTTATGCTCCGATAGGTCCTCTTCTATTTTTTCAGTTTTCTAGTGTATAAAAAGCAGACCTAGGAATCCTGCATTGGAAACTTTCTGAAATCATTCCACTAGGGCATCCCAGCACACACCTTATTGGATTTGCTGTGCAACTTTTAAGATGGGGTTAGCCCTGCAATTCTCTGTAGAGTTATCCCAAGGCAACACGGGCCATGCACACACATGGCAGTCATGGTTAATGCTCTGTATGTTCAGATTTACTGTTTAATTCTGATGCAAGAGCTGCATAGTTTTGGTTTACTGTGAGCCCCAGTTTCTTCATGTGTGAATAGGCAATAATATTTGCAAAGACATCACTCATGAGAATAGGGGACTTCTTTGATTACATGAACTCTTCCTGTGTTTCATACCCCTGAGCTGTTATTATAACTCACTCCACAGTTGGAAAAAGATAGCAAATATCCTCAGAGATAAAAACCTCTGAGCCAAACTTGCTTAACAATGAAGGCCCCTTCAAGTCTGAGCAGTGCAGTTGCCATTGTTGATTCATTTTGTGTCAGTGCCTGAGAAACTTAGTGACTTCTGTTTATATTTATGCTGGCATTTGGAGTCTCAGGAGGTGTGATTGAGATATAAAAAAAGACAAGAGGAAACAGAACTTTTTAAAAGAGAGGAGTTTCTCTCTTCACTTTGAATTGACTTTTAAATAACTTTTTGAGGCCTCTTTCTGCATAATATCACTAAGGAGAGGGATCTTGACTAAAATAGAGAAAAAGCAAGAAAGAGAAAGGAAGAAGAATGATGTCAATAATAGCTATAAATGGTATAAAGTATCTTCAGATGTAATTATAAATATTTATTAAATATGTACAAAGCATTACTTTTTATAAATATCATTTAGTTTCTTATTGGACAGAAATAAATCAGTGCAGAATAAAATCTGTCTCAGGAAAAAATTTGAGGCAGGAGATTCAGGGTCCTGACAAAAGTATGTTTCTATGAGAATCTGATTCTGTGGGTGACATATGTAATCTGAGATTGGCTGAGAACAGGATAGCCCATGGAGGGCTAACAAGGTAAAGCAAATCGATACGCCACTCTCATCTTTCACTCAGACTCCAAACACAGCCAGCAGGAAGACCTTTCTGTCCTCAAACTCAATCACATGAGTCTGCCTGCCTGCCAACACAAGCTTCATGTACCTTCCTCCAAAGGGAGGAGCTTAGGCAGAGAAATAGCATAGTTAGCACTTCCAGGGACTCTTCATTTCCTGATCAGCTTGAGGAAGAGGAACCTTGCGGGTGAGGCAAAGACCTATCAGGTGAAAGGAGGCTGCAGCAATGAATACTGTACTTCCATTTCACTGCATAAGCATATAGCTTATGGAAAAAAAAAAAAAAAGGTATTACTCCCTTTGTTACATTTTCCCTTATTCCAGATGTTGCTTCTTGTTATTCAATATGGTAATTACATAGCCCACTTTCATTTCTGAAATTACCCTTTTACACGCCAGTGATGAATCTATCCCAAAGACTGACACTAACAGTCCCCAGAACCAAGCCCATTCTGCCATTTTCTGTAAGAGCAAAACAGTGATTCCTGAAAGATGACCCAGTAGGCCCCTGAAAATTGGTAAAATGCTTTCAGAAAGTAAGAACTGTCAACAGGGTTCATTTATAATAATGGAGTTGTAAAGTCAATGTAATTGTCTAAAAGCAGGGGATCAATTAAAGTATGTTATCATCTTAAAACGAAGCTCCCTACAGCCATTACAATTGAAAAATAAAAGCATATTTGATGGCTTGGGGAAATGCTCCCACACTGTTAAGTTATAGAACATGGTGTGCCAAAATCAGATTCTATTCTTGTAATATATTAATGTGTCATGCCTAGAATGAACGATCTCTCTCTCTCCCTCCCCTTCTCTCTGTCAGTTTCTGTGTCAGCCTGTGTGAGTGTGTGTAGAGTGTACTCTCTTGCTTTCTTCAGATCCCACTCAAAATTCACTTTTTCTATGAAGCCTTCTCTGAGCACTCCACCTAAAATCCCAAGGCCTTCAAAACCTTCCATCTCCTTTCCCTTGTTTATTTTTCTCCTTAGCTGTATTAGTCCGTTCTCACACTGCTAATAAAGACACACCTGAGACTGGGCAATATATAAAGGAAAAAGGTTTAATGGACACACAGTTCCTTCCACAATGCTGGGGAGGCCTCACAATCATGGCAGAAGGTGAAGGAGGAGCAAAGACACGTCTTACACGGTGACAGGCAAGAGAGCTTGTGTAGGGGAACTCCTCCTTATAAAACCATCTGATCTCAGGAGACTTACTCACTATCACGAGAACAGCACAGGAAAGACTCACCCCCATGATTCAATTACTCCTCACTGGGTCCATCCCTCGACACATGGGAAATATGGGAGCTACGATTCACGATGTTAAGTTAGCATTTGCAGCTTTGTACCTTACTAAATGCATCCGGTAAGGTCCTAGACAGATACGGACGGCACACAGAGTCATAGTAATTGAGACGTATTTAATGGAGGGACCCTGTACAAGGGTGTGAACAGAGGGAAGGGAAGCCAGCAAGAAACTGTAAAGCATTCCAGGATGAGCAATGATGGGAGAGCCAATGTTTTCTGGGAATGAAGGGGCAAGAGAAAAGAGCAGTTGTTAGAACAAGAAAGTTGTAACTGTAGAGATAGGCGCTATGGCCTGTACAAAGAAACAAAACCATGTGAGCCCACAGCCCAACAGGAATAAATACCCTGGCCTCTCTCCTTCCACCTTCTCATCTCCTGCCAGTGCCTGCCACTTTCTGAACCTAATCAGAAGTCAGAGGACAAAGGAGCTCATCCTTAGAATTTCTATTGCTAGGACACAGAGCAGTGTGGAAATATCCAAGTGGATAGTATCCAACAACTGCAATGTTTACTTAATTATTTGTTTATTGACTCACTCCCACTGAATAGATATTTTTGCCTATTTGGGCTACTAATATATTTCCAGCACATGGAAAACTGCCTGTGTACAGTAGATGCTCAGTAAATACTTGATAAATGAATAAATGTTGAATGATAGTTACAAAATGTTTGTATTTGGGTAATGAGAATATGAGTAATTTTAATTTTTTTATGACTTCCTGTATTTTCCAAGTTTCCTCAATAAACATATACTTTGTTTACAATCAAGAAATACATGTGTGTGTGTGCATGTCTGTGTGTCTGTGCATGTGTGTGTCTGTGCATGTGTGTGTGTATATATATATATAGACATACATTTAGTCTGGAGTATGGCAAGCAAGCTGGAGAAAGAAGTCAATCTTTTCCTTGGAATTCATCAAGTAATAAAACTTGTGCTGTGTTCCCCAGCTCTGGGTGATGCAGAAGCAGTTATGTCTAGGAAGCTCTGATCAATATTACCTTTCCAGACTGTACAGATATCCCAGACCAATTGCCTATATATTATTTATGCTGTCAGGATAATATTTAGGCAATACATAATTAAACAACAGCTATCTCTGGAGACGCAAGTAGAACACTGATTATGAAAGAATCCAGCCTTGACAAAAGGAAGGAAAGCTGTCCTTCAGGGTTTGACAACTATTTTTTAATAAAACCAGACAAGCAGCTTGGCAGTTGCTTTTCCTGGTAGAGATCCTCAACCTTTAGCAATGTATATCTCAAATGAATATCATTACTTATACTCCTATCTGGTTACCTCTAAGTTATAGTTACCTGTATTACAAGCCTAATTCAATCATCGGTCCCTAAACACAAGGAGTGCAGTGGTTTCTTGCAACGTATTTCCTAAGGCAGAAGTTATTCTGTCAGCAGCAGAAATGGTGATTGGATGATATGAAATTGTATTTCATTACTTGGCTCAAAACATATATAGTAAAATCCTGTTAAATGTGCCTTATTGCGCCCAAGTTTTCCTTGCTCTAGATGCAAGGTGCTCCATCATACAGCTGTCACGATAACACGGAAAGGCTGTGGCAGAGTTATCTTATACATTCACACAATTCTTATAATAGGGGCTGCCAGCATTCTGAATGGAATGTAATAGATATTGATTTGCGCACCCAGGTGTGAATATTGTATTTTCCTTTTACCACCTTCCAGCTTGGAAATAAATGAGCTTCTACTTCTGTTCATTGTTGCTCCTTTCCTCTTTCCAGATGTTGTACCTTGCTTTTAGGTATGATAATTACACATCTAAAACCTGAACACGGGGGGCGGAGCAAGATGGCCGAATAGGAACAGCTTCAGTCTCCATCTCCCAGCGCGAGCGACACAGAAGACCGGTGATTTCTGCATTTTCAACTGAGGTACTGGGGTCATCTCACTCGGGAG
>NC_045446.1:21936353-22066385 GCF_002776525.5 Piliocolobus tephrosceles | reverse complement strand
GGGTGCTGACGAGTTGATGGGTGCAGCACACCAACATGGCACATGTATACATATGTAACAAACCTGCACGTTATGCACATGTACCCTAGAACTTAAAGTATAAAAAAAAAAAAAGCTGAACACTCCTTGAATGCTGTAAAAAAAACACCAGATTGCATGAACGTGCTTTTGTCAATAGGGAAAAAAATATGCAGTTCATAAATATCATTAAATCAATGCAAGTTTTAAGTTAGCTTTTTTCACCTATTTTATATATTTGTTTAATCACATATGTGTATTTATAAACTATATATATAAAATACTTTTTCTCACATTGATCATGAAATTTCATAAAAATCAACTTCTACTCCAAGAAAAGTTCTCAATGAGTTTAATGTCAATAAAAATATAATCAAAGCAGTATATTAAGGGGTAACAAGATATAATAGCGATTTCCAACTGATGCTTCCTGGCACACCATCAATCCACTCAGGGTTTCTAGCTAATGATCTTAGCAAATGTCTCAAGATTTCATGGAGCCCTGGCTCACCAGGCATAGTAGCAAGGGTGCCAACATTGGCATCTTTGATTGAAGTAATTAATTGATTAATAAATGGTAACCAAGATTATACAGTCTGATGATAACTGATTTGATACATCTATTAATCAGGGATGTGTCTTCATACTGAACTAGGAATGGCAGCCACAAGAAAGGAGAAAAATAAGGGGTAAGAAGAATGTATAGCAGCCAAGATGATAGCATCAAGGCCTTTGCTAAGAGTTAAAATGGAAAGAAAAGGAGGTTTCTTTGGTTTTTTTTTTGTTGTTGTTGTGGTCTAGTATCATTAAACAACTAATTTTGTCCAGATTTCATTTGTATTTTAATCTGACTCCCTTTTTTGAAATTAGCAAAAGTCAGTAAAAGAACAAAATAGAAAATAAAATGTTGAGGTCAAATATACACATACGCACATATAACATATGAAAACAAATATACATACATATATATATATATATATATATAAAGCTCTCAAGATAGAGAAGGAAGCCCATATTAAACGAAGGATTTGGTCATGATATTGCTAATTCATGTCATTTGACTACCATTTTCAAAGTATACACTGTGTCCCAGGAATTCTGCTAAGCCCTGGAGATTTAACATGAAGCATAAATTCCTTTGCCTTTCAGAGACTCAGAATCTCATGAAGAACAACAAGTAATCAGGGTTATACTGGAGATAAGTCTGGGATTCTGTAGGTGCCCACAGAAAAGTAGCATGACCTAAACTGTGGACATAGGGAAGTATTCTAAGAAGAGGCAGCATTTAACAGAGAACCATTGAGAGCCACTGGGATTTAGGCATTTTGACAAGGCAGGAGGCAAGCAAAGAAGGCAGAAAGTACAAGACAGAATAAAATGTACTGAGGAGACTAAAACAGTTCTCATGGTTGATGGTGTGGTTTGGAAAAGTCACTTTCACTTAGCTTTATGCAACAGAATATAGACAATAGGACTACAGTTAGATCTGAATCCAAATCCTCAATGCACCACCCAATAGCTTATCACCTGGGGCAATAGTACTTAATCTCCATCAGCCTTTGCTTCCCTATGTGGAGAAAGAAGATAAAAGTTGCACCCTTCTCATACGGCACAGACACATAGTGAATTCAAAAATCAATAAATTCAACCTTGAATATCATTAAGCATTATTACTATTATTGGGACTCATTGATCCATGTTTTTTTGTTTGTTTGTTTGTTTTGTCTATCCCTTAAAGAAAGATAATTTCTATTTGACCCTTTCTCTATTTATTCCTGGAGAGAAACTGTCCATATCTAAGGGAAAGTAAGGCTCACTACAGACTATCACAGAGACAGCAGAATGGCAAATAGTGCTACATCACCCTGGATCTGAGGATGGCCAAATCATTACACTTGTCTATTGCCCTTTCAGGTAACTCTTGAAGGTGCTCCATCCTAGAGCTGTTGGGATCCTGGTTCTGATGTAGCTATTGGCATCTGCAAATGCTGAGGTTCCAATAAACCTCCTCAGTTCACTTCACTGCCTTAACTTCCACCTCAATGCCATGGCTCAGCAATCTCTAGCTAGGTCCACACTGGTTTCATTATGACATGGTGATTTTAAACGCCCTCAAACTACACAGGATAAAAAGCGAAGAAAAAGAGACTCTTCTTTTTCTAACCACAGATACCATCTTTATTTTTCCAGCCGCTGCAGCGAGAATTGATGATTGAAAGCCAATAAAGCTTCTATTGACTCAGAGTATAAGGGGCTTGATTTATCACAACACTTGGCAGGAAAATAAAAACAAGAATAATACAGGTGTGTCCTTTGCGTAAATAATATAGATTTACTCTCTGCAAATTTCATAACCTTAATGATGCTGGAAACGTACTGACGCAAGTACGTCAGGCAACACTTGATGCTGGCAATCAATTGTTTACGGGGTTGACATTTTCTAACATCTGTTTTAAGACTGTGAAGTTTTAAGCTGCAATTTTTCATTGCCCATACTGACACTTTCACCAAGCTTTCCTTAGCGAAGCTGGTACCTTGGCTTGTTAATTCAAGAAACGCAGCTAGATCTTCAGAGTTTCTGAGGACTGTACAAAGAGTAATGTATAAAACCATATCCCCCATCTTCCCTCAAAAAATTACCTGTTGTGAGAAGTCTAACTCTCAGAATTTGGGTCAAAATTTTGCTTTGTAATTTATTTTTGTGAGTGCTGCCAAGTCAGCATATTGTTCATTTAAAAAGAAAAAAAAAACTAGGCCGTTTTGTGTGTGTAAATATAGTTTGAGATTTGGTTGGTTCAAGATGAGGAAATAATCGAAATTACTGCTTTCTTTATTTTTATGTTCCAAGGCTTAGGGGCATACAAACTCTATAGTAAAAATGCACTGGACTTTCTGTAAGGTATTTAACACACACCATTCTATGATTTTATTGTGAATTAAGTAGAAAAGATGACAGAATTTAGAGTAACATGAAACCAAAGCTGGCTGAATAGAGGCATCCCAGAAAAGTTCATATATATTAAATTAAGTGAAGATTATCCTTGATACAAAGGAACACTGGATTTAGAACTGTCTTGAAAATCAATTAAAACATAAAGATTTTGCTTACAAAATTGTGAATAGTAACCTGGAATGAATAACTTAATAAATT
This sequence comes from Piliocolobus tephrosceles, assembly GCF_002776525.5. Classification (NCBI taxonomy): domain Eukaryota; kingdom Metazoa; phylum Chordata; class Mammalia; order Primates; family Cercopithecidae; genus Piliocolobus; species Piliocolobus tephrosceles. The sequence continues at coordinate 22,063,216 of NC_045446.1, read as the reverse complement.
ATATAACAAATCAAAATTTAAAATGGCCTTGGTGAAATTGAAATAGTATGCCAGAACTATAAAGGGCAAAGAAAGCAAAATAAAAATTAGTGTATATTTATTTCTGCACCTTATATAAATGAGATATTGTTTCATATATCAATAATCTAAGAAATCAGGAAATATTATTCTCCTTTTACAGATCAAGAAACAAAGGCTTAGAAAAGCTCAGTTATTTTACCAGTATTGGATAGCTAGTGAATGGCAAAGGCAAAATTCAAAGCCAATCATTGTTTTGCTATATAATATTTTCCATATATATTAAAATAAGCATAAAATCCTAAATAGAGATTCAAAAACTAAGACACTTACGGAATATATTTAAAATATATTTGTTTTGGAAAAAAGATTAAGGATTATTTTAACTTCAAAATAAGTAACAAATATAGTGTATCGTTATTGCCAAAATAGTAATCATAGATGAAATAACAGGAATTCATATGGTCACAAGAAGTAAAGTGCTAATCCTGTTTTACCTTGAATGGTCATACTAATCTGTGGTATTTAATTCTGTTTTAAGAAATGCATTTTAAAGAGATTTATAACCTTGAGCATATCTTTAGAAACAAAAAAACAGGATGATCTAAAAACCATGGCATTTACTATTATACTTATCACTATTATCACTATTGTTGCCATCAACCTCATTACTGTATTTTCAAATCCTAGCATTTATTTAGTGCGTATTATATAATGGCTACCAGTCCGAACACTTTGCATATGTTACTTCATCTGATTCAAGCACCAGGTTAGCCCTCCCTTGTATCCTATTCTCATATTTTTACTCCAGCTCTTATCATAGCAAACAGCTGCACGCAGGTACAACCTACTGATAGCACCTCATCTCAGGCTCATCATGCAACACAAATCTCCTCTAATACTTCGATGTGAGATGCCTGAGGCAACTAAGAAATGGGAAGGAGTTAATAGCCTATGTCCAGTGAGAGGTGGGAGTTAAAGGATAAACATTATCCTCTTCCTTGAAGCAGAAAATCCTGGGGGCACTTAGCAGGATCTCCAATAGGATCAATTCCCAGCTGCCCTTAGTAGGTATGGGAATAAGAATTTACCTTGAACTAGCATTTCCTCTTTCCTTGTTTTACTCTTCACAGTCCAATTTCTTGTGGTCACTTCTGAAAATAATCTACGTGCACAAATACCCTTGTCTCAGGCTCTGTTTCTAGGGTAAATCTGGACTAAGACACCACCTCATCTTTGTGACAACTTTATAAGGTATGTATTAACATTTCTACTGTATAGGTGAGAAATATAAAATTAGACAAGGTTAAGTGGTTTGTCCAAGGTAACTTATGTTACAGAGAACAGATAGTGGTTTTGAATTCTCATTTGTCTTCAAAAACCATGTTCTTAGTCACCACCATACAGGTTTCCCTTGAGGCCCAATTCATGAAGCTGGTTATGTCTAGAAGAGAAGACTAATTAAAGGCAGCCTTTCAAAAAACTGAAGGGTTTTCATGTGGAATAATAATAAACATTCTAATATGATTTAGGGCCATGGAAAAATCTAAGAAGCTATCAAATGTCTTCCCATTGATGGGTCCAAGGTAATTTCAAAGCCTTTTTTAAGTCCTAAAATAGGTGAGCTATATAGATATAGGAAGCATCTTGGAGGCCATATTTAACAATTCAGTCAAACCACATCTAGTTGCTTTTTCTAGTAGTCCGGAAAGGTTCATATGATGATCCTTTGATGAGTGAACTTCACAGGTTACAACCCCCATTTATTCCATCTAACACTAATGTAGGTGTCCTGCAAAGATATTTGGTAAGTGTGACTCAAGTCTATAATCAGTTGACTTTCAGTGAGGGATATTATTCTGGATAGTCCTCATTTAATCAATTGAAAGGCCTTATGAACAGAGCTGAAGATTCCCTGATGAAGCAATCCTAACTATGGACAGCAGCTTCAGCCTGTGCTGCAAGTTCCAGCCTGCACTTTCTGGCTGCCTGCCCTATGATTTCAGACTTGCATAGCTAGCCCCTACAATCACATAAGCCAATTCCTTGCAATAAATCTTTAAATGTATATCTCCTGTTGGTTCCCTTTCTCTGGGTTGAAATCTGACTGATGCACTTAGATACCGGCAATCTTATGTGGTTTGATCCGACGGAAGGTCATTTGGCAAAGGAAACATCACACATGAGAAAAAACATAAAGTTTACTGAAAACACGAAAATGATTTTAAATGTAGTATGAGAAACAGGCTATGTTGTAATTCAATATTAACTTTTCTGTACATCATGCTCTTACCATTTTGTACTTTCTTGTATTTATTTTAATATAAATATCTGAATATACATAATTAATATGATTAAAACATTTTATTGATGACTTACAATTTAGTAAGACTTAAAATATTTCCCTATTTTCTAGTCAATTATGAAAAATGGGACAAAGGAAGCAAAAATATCTTAAAATGTTAAGAAAATGTTTTTAAAATATCAGAATTGTTGAGTAATGAAAGAACTTCGAAGAGTAGAAGAAGAGTATTTTGATGAGAGGGATAATAGAAATGTGTTGTGTTGGCTTTTTTTTTTTTTTTTAGACAGGGTCTCTCTCTGCCACCCATGCTGGAGTGCGTGGCTCACTGCAGCCTCAGTCTCCTGGGCTCAAGCGTTCCTTCAGCCTCAGCCTCCGGGGGAGCTGGGACCACAGATGTGTGTCATCATGCCCTGCTATTTTCTGTCTTTCTTTTTTTTTTTAAAGAGACAAAGTCTCACTATGTTGCCCAGGCTTGTGTTGCCTTACTTTTTGTTGGAGTCAGTATCTAACTTTCCCACAGTGTGTATGGTTTTGATGAGACGCTCTATTACTAGCCCAGGTTTTCTACTTTTCCAGATCAATGCTTTATCATGATAAAGCAAGTGGGAGCTAGAAAATGTTAGATATCTGGAGATCAATTATTTTTCTCAACTTGCACAAAATTATAACTATAGCCATCACCACAAAACACACTGGAGTCAAATACAGCCATGGGATTGCAGCCAAAGCACTGGGCCAGGATGCAAAGGAGTAAAGTAGAATCATAAAAGGTTTCAATAAAAATGATCAGGAGTGTGAGTAGCACAGGTAAATAAGGGTCTTAAATGGATACTTCAGAATCCACTGGACTTCCTTTAAATAAAAATGTATTGTTTTACAAACACAGGACATTTAGAAATAGACCCACATTCAGGGAAGACTCATGAAGAGAAATGCTAAGGGCAAGCTATACAGACAGTAATGGTTCTTACACAATTTCTTTAAAATCCATCACACTTGAATCACTAACATGTTCTATATTTCATAGGAGGCTGCTCTCTGACACCATAAATCCAGCAACAGTATTTTAGTTATTTACCAAGTGATTAAACTGTAGTAATTTATTTCACTTTTACATTCACATTTTCCCACTATAATCCTAAAAGATTTTACTGCCTCCCATAAAACATTTTCACTCTAAATAATCAATATTGATTAACTATATTCCATTATTTTTTAGATTTATTTTCTTTTTTGCATGCAATTCTCACCTCCATACAGTTTATTAAAAGACGAAGTGACTCACTTCCAAAGAAATTACATTTGACAATGCTCCTAATTGTGAATTTACTCTGCTGTTCCTTATAGATATTTTTAAAGAGGGAAGGGATGAAATAGATGTACTATATTAAAAGTAAAAACTGCATAAAAATGTAAAATCTTAGGCCTCTGAGCAAGTGTTTCAGGCAATTCAGTTAACTAGCTGGTGTCCTGATAAGGCAATGTTTTACATCATACATTCCTTATACCTCTGGGTAGTGGTGGAAATGAGTTGGGAGGAGTATGTAATGAAAGTAAAAACAACAACAACAACAAAAAAAAACACTGGATAAAATTAGTACAACATCCTGGACAATTATTTTTACTCAAATATTTAGGGGAAATATTTTATATGGAACTGGTAAGAAATGCATTATTGCACATATTGATGTGTTCTATATTAATATATTATTAAACAGTGTCAAAGTAAAATTATGTACTGTATCATATAATTTGGCCCTATGTATTATAGGCTTAAATGTTAAATGGTGATGTGAATTTACAAGGTAAATTGCAACAATTTTAAAAATTAGGCTTTGGGATATATCGTCACATGTCATTAACATCCCCTTTGAATTTGGCCTACAAACTTCTTCCATTTTCTTCCCCTATACCGTGTAGAAACATATGTTCACTCTCCTCTTTATTTAAGGGTACTTTGGTGAGAAAATTTGAATAATATTATTCTAGAGACATTGATCCTGGGGGGAGGTATTTCAGCACTCTGAACGTGATAGAGCCTGGCTGATTACTAGGGGTGAGTCACGTGAGTTCTTAGTAGACGAGAGCTGAGAGAGAGCTGTGAAAGTCTGAACAAGAGTACAGGTCGCTTAACGGTGCCATAAAGATGAAATTCACTAGTCAAGAGTCAAAGATCCTCGAATTCAGGAGCCTCTAGCGGAAGTCCAGGGCAGTAATTGCTACCCGAATGTTTTCATTGACATTTAATACAGAAAGCCCAGACATAAGTGGATAAGCCCTTCAGAAGCTGAAAGGCTTCTGTTGGTCTCTAATCCATGTACTTTATTGTCAGTATCTGGCAGAGACTCATCTTTAGGTCCATGCAGAAGCCTGGCATAAAATGCCAGGAACATGAAAAACTGAAACCAAATGGCTCAATTTCCCCCTGTGTAGCTGCTACAAAACTCTGAAAACTGGACAAGGACTCTAGTCTGATGATATGACATGAAATCAGCCCACTCTTCACTTCCTGGTGAAGTATTCACGGGAGAAACAGGCTTGTGCTGTCATGAGGATATCATTTAGCCAGCAATGCTGCTGAGAAGTACCATGGAGAAAAAAGGGATATTGTCCAGTGTGAGTGAAAAGCCACTGAAATTAGAGGGGTTCTATTTCTCATCAGCTCTGAAATACTTGTTTTTATTCTTTCTTTGTGCCTGTTCCTCCACTTACTAAATTGGAGGACGTGATCCAAGAAAACACCACGGAAAGAAAATGCTTGGTGCAAAAAAAGCTATTTGAAAATAACATTTGTAGGTCCATTTTATGGACATTTATAAATCTTTTCTTCAAAATTAGTGGAATTATAGACAAAACAAGTAAGAACATTTTGCATGGTCACTAGAATCAAGTTGATAGCTTTATTATACAAATTAAAACCCAGTTAGTTGAATTAATGCCTGTAAAGTATTTACAAAGAATTGTTTTTAAAGAATATCAACTGAGACTAAATCCCCATGTTTAAAGTAAGATACAAAGTTTAAGAACACCTTCAGATAATAGTTTAGTTTTTAAATTGAATCTGATGTACTTACTATTGAAAATAAGACATTTTAGTCCAAATAGACAAATAATTCTAATTGATTTTAAAAGATATACTATCCTTTACCTCTTATCTCTCTTCTTTATCTATGACTGATGTTCATGCCATAATCTAATTCTGTAGAAATGGTGACAAGCCCATAAGCTGTTCAGTTCATGTGGCTTCTCTCACTTTATCCAAAATAAAAGCAGACTTTAAATTGGGACTTTCTCAGCATTTTTCACAGACAATTTCAGCACAGTGAATTATAAATCTGGGTAGTTATTTGTTTCTCCGTTGCTTAGCCCCACTAATGTCCCAAGTTAAGTAAATCGGATACTAACCTAATGATTCTCTCCTTAGCAAACAATATATAACTCTTTGAGCTGAATTCTCCACCATTGAAATACTAGGAAATCATAGCATTTTCCTCAATAGGCCATTGAATTTCCCAGCATTTTCACAAAGGAGTTCTGTCCATCCGACCCATCCCTGCCACTTGATAGTTTGAACTTAGATGATTAACACACACACAGACACACAACACGCACACACACACGTGTGCCTCCTTCATTTACAACACCAACCTTAAGCAGCCCTGTGCGCACAGCCAAGGCTCTTTTCTTACCCATACCTAATAATAATTTTATGAGTTAGAAGCAACAAAAGAAATTTAGTGTTTGTGCTCTTATCTAATCCATATTTACTGCACAGATGTCAGGAGTGATCAGATGGAAGAAAGAAGAGATATATTTCTTTGTATGCTAGAAGAAAAGATTTAGATTTGGGTCTGGATTTTCTATTTTTGTATCCTTGAAATATAAATGCAATAATGCTGGCACAAAATGATCTGGCTGCTTTTTTCAATAAACAGTGAGATTGTCAGCCAGCCATTTCCCAAGCTTATCTTGAAGGTGAAAAAAGAGGCATTAAAAACAATAACAACAGTTATCTCACAGCTGTATTGCACCTTTCTTCAGAAACTCTTAAAACATTCTGGAAATTATGGTCCAAATATTGTGCTCAGCACCTAACCATCTTCATCTAGTCCTCTCAGTGAGAAATATAACTACATAACAGTGGATAGAAATGATCCTCCAAATAAATACAGTTTATCATTTTCTCACAAAAATACAACTCTTTTGGACGGGTACACACAATTCAGAACACCAAAGGTGTTTAAAACCTGAGGGTTCCTTCCCAGGAGTTTGACTTGTGGTTCCCCGGGTTGAGTGCAATTTATAAACATTTGCTTCTGCACGTATTTGAAAGATTTGAAATTTTTATGTAAAGTCTGAATTTCCAGCTTATCTCAAAAACATTGGAGGATGTGGCAATACATCCCATATGGCAGTAATTGGCTATATCTGAGTAGCAGTCTTCCCCTCTTTAGTAGTCCAAGGCTGCACACTCAGCAGTCACCTATTGTCCAACATTTGCTTCACTATTCACTTCCACTGTAGCTCCTTCTCCTTACCCCTGGAAATAAAGCTAAAGCCCTAGTTTTAATCTGTGTAGACATACTACCTTCCTTAAATAAGCTGCTTTTCTCCATGTGCTCCATAATTATGCTTCAAAGTGTAGTTCTTGAGATGGCATTGGGCTGACAATTCACATTGCCTGGATGTAATTAATTATTTCAGCAGATATTTGTTATCTATGCAAGGCAAAAAGCTGGGAAGTGTAGAATATATGGCAATGGATCAGACAAGACCATGTTTTTGGAAAGTCACTTGTGCGATAAGGAAAACAAAACACAAATAGAAATTTCAAGGCAGTCATGTACCAAATCTGTAAAAGAAGCATCTAAAAAAGCTAGAGGATTTCAGGAAAAGGAACCTCAATTTTCACTGAAAATGGGTGATGGAGGACTTAGTGAAAGTTTCATCAATTACCTTCCTGAGAAGCAGACTCAGATGGAGGTTTACACAGGGGTCTTATTAAGAATGTTCTGGCCGGGCACGGTGGCTCACACCTGTAATCCCAGCACGTTGGGAGGCCGAGGACGGCGGATCACAAGGTCAGGAGATGGAGACCATCCTGGTTAACACAGAGAAACCCCGTCTCTACTAAAAATACAAAAAATTAGCTGGGCATGGTGGCAGGGCGCCTGTAGTCCCAGCTACTCAGGAGGCTGAGGCAGGAGAATGGCGTGAACCCAGGAGGCAGAGCTTGCAGTGAGCCGAGATCAAGCTACTTCTCTCCAGCCTGGGCGACAGAGCGAGACTCCGTCTCAAAAAAAAAAAAAAAAAGAAAAAATGAATGTTCTTAGGATCAAGACCTGTATGGGAGTGAAAGAAGCAGAACTGGGCAGAGGGAGATGTTGAACCAAAATGCAGTAACAACAAAAGACTTCAGCAGACCCCAAGGGAACTTTGGAACTGGAATGTCCTTCAGAGTTAATCCATATTGGCGCAAGTGGGCCATACCCTTATAACCCACATTGGTCAGTCAACATATGTGTTAACTAACAGGAAAAGATCCTGGCTCCCACCAGCCCCTTCCTCTTCACTTTCTGGACTCTGATATGGCAAATTTTTCTTTATATCTCGCTCCTATCCAGTATACATACAGGGATGCACCTCCCTGACACATTGTTTCAACTTACGGCTCTGGCTATAAAGAGGAGGAAACACTCACTCTTCCAGTGCAACAGGTGGGTAAGTGGACTTGGCTGCACTTTTTGCTCATGTTCAGCCATACCTCTCTATATCAGTTTCATCTCTGTCCTTCTCTTGTTCTTGCTCACACTCTTTGTGGGCATGCCTGAATTTGCAGATTCATAGTGTAAATCCAACATGTGAGATGAACATCCAAGTTTGGTATTAGTCTTACCTTGTTTCAGCCAACTTTTACCAGAAAGTCCCACATTGGAGAGATATTTATTTTTTATTATTTCTCATTTATTATACTCATTGACATTTCTCTGTGTATGGTCTATCAGTCAGAGTGCCAGAATGGAGGAGTGAGTGGCACCCCGACTTTAAGGACTTGATGTATTTGAGTAGGATTATTAATATCGCTCTGAGCTGTGAGGCATGTTTCTGCAGGCATTTTATAGCACCAGCTTAGAGAGATCCTCACTAGTCATGAGTGAGGCCATGTGACAATACATAAATTTTCCTTGATAACAATAAATAACAATTTGTAACAATAAATAACACATTGATAACAATAAATAAATTGTCCTACTTATCAATTATTGACCACTTTCTATAACAGTAGTCAGTGGAATGGGAAATTTGTAAGCATCATTTTTAATTCTTATGTCAACTCTTTGAGAAAAATAATATTCCCCTTTTATAGATGAGTAAACAGAGAGTAATAAAGAGGTAAAACTTGCTCATGGTCACATAGCTAATAGGTTGAAAGCTAAGGTTCAAAGTCTAGTGGTCTTCTCACTCCTCAGCCTTAGGTCTCTCTCTACTGCCTTTGACAGCAGTGATATCGTTTGGCTCTGTGACCCCACCCAAATCCCACCTTGAATTGGAATCCCCATAAACCCCACGTGTCAAGGGTGAGACTAGGTGGAGGTCACTGAATCATGGGGGTGGTTTACCCCCATACTGCTTTTGTGATAGTGAGTTCTCACGAGACCTGATTGTTTTATAAGCATCTGGCATTTCCCTGGCTGGCACTCATTCTCTCTCTTGCTATCCTGTGAAGACGTGCCTTCTGCCATGATTGTAAGTTTCCTGAGGCCTCCCCAGCCATGAGAAACAGTGAGTCAATTAAACTTCTTTTCTTTCTAAATTACCCAGCCTCAGGTAGATCTTCATAGCAGCATGAGAACAGATTAATATAGAGTAATTGATTATTGAGTCCCTATTAAGTGCAAAATTTGTTTACATATATTACCTAACTTAATGTTTACAATAACCCCAGGACATTTATAATTGCCTCCTTTACCCACATGGAAAATGAGGCTAAGTAAAGGAACTTGCCAAGGATCAGTCAGCTGGTAAGTGGAGGTGCCATGATTCAGTTCTAGGTCTGACAGTTCCCTTCTACTCTGTCTCATGGTCTGTCTCTCTTTGGTGAGGAGAGAAGTCACATGGGCATGGTCATTACATCTCTACAATCTGTAATCCCCTTTTGGGGAGAAAGTAAAATCAGCAGTTATTTTGTAATGGAATCAAGACTATATATCATAGAACCCCTGAAAGGACGCTACAGTGTGGCATACTTGGTTGCTTTCTGCTTGTGCTTAAACATTAGAATCTAGACATGAAGTCCAGACTTTCTTCCTGGTCAGCTCTATTTCTCCACTAGTTAAGTCAAGTCTGTCTAAGATAGTCTCTCTCCCAGGTTCTGCCTCCCAGGTTCAAGTGATTCTCCTGTCTCAGCTTCCCAAGTAGCTGGGATTACTGGTGCATACCCTCACGCTAGGCTAATTTTTGTATTTCTGGTAGAGACGAGGTTTCACCATGTTGGCCAGGCTGGTCTTGAACTCCCGACCTCAGGTGATCCACCCAATTCAGCCTCCCAAAGTGCTGGGATTACAGGCAGGAGCCACCATGCCTGGCCTAAAACTGGACATTTGTAGAAGACAGCACTGAGATAACTACACCAGGTATGCTTAATCATTATACTTTACTCACTAGTAAAGTGGGGATATTAATAATAATGCCTGCTTCCTGGATTTATTATATACCTATTATATGAGGTAATATATGAAATATGTATGTTTAGAACACTTCCAGGTAGAGTAAGGCATCAGTTAATGCAACAAATTTCTATCATCATTGCAGTTTTGTACATAAACAAACAGGGAAGGTATCTAAAGTTCTTGGCCTAGTGTCTAGCAGGAAGTAAATATTTATTATTTTTAGATCTTATTTTACACAATGTTGTAATGGTTATCTTTATCATGCTTACCTATCCTATATTTGGGTCAAACACACAGTGGTTACTCAGTAGATGCTTGCATTTCATGAGTCGTATTTTGTTCTCAAGCATATACTGAGTGGCCTTACATCAATCTCTGACTTTCTGGAATGATTGTTGACAGAAGGTCATCAAATATATTGTCTACACTAAGTGCTATGTAAGAAGGTTAATGTCAGAAGCCAATGGCTTAGCAGTAAACCAGATTTTAGGGACCTCTGCCTCCCTACCAGATTGAGGTTGTCTTACCTGCCCTGTAGGAGCAGAGCTCCCTGGATCCCTGGACAGACTCCAATGTTCTCAAGGCAGATGGTCTTCACTGCACAGAGGCATAAGGAGACTCATCAGTACCCACAAGGTTCTGTGCAAGAGGACAGGAATAGGGGAGAAGGAAAGATCAAACCAATGTTTGTAATACCCACTGAACCTATTACCAAGTCACTAGTGTCCTTGGGACTCAAATTTAACCCCTTCAAAAGAGCCTACAAACCTACAAACCTTCACTAGCACTGGAGGTGAAATCAGGGGAAATACTGTAGTAGTTCATATGTCAGGGCCTTCCTGATATTCACCAGAATGAGGCCTCAGAACATTGACTTCAAACATCATTCAATGTCCTTCCAGCCGAACAGAATAAACAATTAATCATGATTTCAGAGGTTTTCCATGATCACTGTAAAAGCTGAGATCTTAATAAAACTGATTCACAATATGCTATGTGAAAGAAGCCAGACACAAAGACCACATATTACATAATCCCATTTATATTATATGTCTGGAATAAGAAAATCTATGGAGACAGAATGTAGTATGGTGATTGCCTAAGGCTTGGAGGGAGGAGAAGGAATAACTGATAATGGGCATATTTATTTTTAGGGCGATTAAAATTTTCTAAAATTATCTGATGGTTGCATGACTCTTTAAAGATACCAAAAGCATCTAAGTGTACATTTTAAATGGATGAATTTTAAAGTATGGGAATTACATCTCAAATGAAATTATTAAAAAAGAAAGATCATTTGCCACATATTAATGAAGCATCAATAAAGGACACTTTATAGTAAAAAGAATAATCAAAATGCATAAGGATCATAAATAAATAAATAAACAAATAAAGCCAACCTAAGATTTTATCAAAAACCATCATTTAAAATCTAGGCCTGAAATTCAGCGCACACTTTGTCTAATTTGAATTGGGTTCCTTATTTCAAATCTTTAGTTAAGGTTACTTGAAAAGAGAATCTGAAATCACAGGAAATCAATACCACAGTTGACCAAGGCCAGGTTCAATAATACTGCCCACATTTGAGTGCAGTGAGGGAAAACAGCATTCATTAGTCATATAATAACTACAAGGCCTCCCGCTTACTCAGAAATTCCTCCAAGGAACACAACCATTTCCCACCTATTATTTTCTATTGATTTTCACAATCTGTCAAGAGGCAGAGTAGGAAAACGAGTTATAACCAAAGAAGGTGACACCAGAGAGAGCAGAAGTGGGAAACCCTCAACAGCTTTGTAGCCGTGATGGCAGATGGGCATGCAATCCTTTCCTTTTTTTTTTTTTTTTTTTTTGAAACGGAGACTTACTCGGTCACCCAGGCTGGAATACAGTGGTACAATCTCTGCTCACTGCAACTTCTGCCTCCTGGTTCAAGTAATTCTCCTGCCTCGGCCTCTAGAGTAGCTGGGACTACAGGCATGCACCACCAGGCCCAGCTAATTTTTGTATATTTAGTAGAGACGGGGTTTCACCACATTAGCCAGGCTAGAGACGGGGTTTCACCACATTAGCCAGGCTGTTCTTGAACTCCTGACCTCAAGGGATGCACCCGCCTCGGCCTCCCAAATTGCTGGGATTACAGGTGTGAGCCACCGCATCTGGCTGGTATGCAGGGCTTTCAACTTGCAGCTGAGTATGTGAGAGCTGGAATTTCATTTGCTTATCTGAATCCTGTGTCCAAGGGAATTTGAAGGGAGATTATTAGATTGAGTGTCCCATCTTTATCATCATCATTTTGTAGCATATATACTAATATCATTATAATCCTAGCTCAACATTTTCTACAATTAATGATTATCATAGCTAACATTTATTTTCATCACTGGGGACCTCTCCCCTGAGTAGTCAAGATTCCCAGGGGACTCCCTATATATCAAGAACAGATAGAGCCACTTCCTTTGAACATGAGAAGAGACTTGATACACGTAGTGTTTATTTAGTGCTAAGCTCTATAAGTGCTTTACATATATTATCTCCGATATAATGAATCTCATACATGAAATCTCAAAACAATTCTATGGAGAAGGTATTTTCATTTATTATATACATTTTACAAATTAGAAACTGAGGCATGAAGAAGCTTAAGAAGTTGTTTAGGGTCATATGGCTATGGAATGGTAGAGGGGAAATTGAACCAAGGAGGTGTGTTTTTTAAGTCCTTACTCATAACCTCTATGCAACTTGCTTTCATAGGAGAGGAAAGTTCTTTCAAAAGAGAACATTTTGACCTAGGTTTGTGTTGTTCACAGAGATTCCTTACTTCTAAATTGCAGTAGGGGTGGGGTTTCTGATGACCATTATTTCCCAAGTCCTACATTTTTTACCCCATCAATGCCAAATACCATCAATGCCAAATACCATCAATTTTGATTTTTTTTTTGAGGTAGTTATTTATCAAGCTTCTGAGATAAAAAATTGCTGGAATACATATTAGAAGAAAATTCTTGATCCTATTGAGGTCTTAAATATCTCATGTTTATGTACTTATTTTTTTCAGTTTGTTTATTGAATGTTCTGTATGTGCCTGCTACTGTTCTAGGCACTGGGGATAAAACATGAATAAGACAGGAAAAGTATCTGCTCTTCTGTTGTTTTATTCTGATCCAGTTTCCCAAACTCTACCACTGTGGACATTTGGGGGCATATAATCCCTCATTGTAGGGAGTTGCTGTAACTATTGTAGGGTGTTTAGCACTTCTCCCATTCTGATAAACAAAATGTTTCCAGAAATTGCTAAATGTTACCTAGGGGGGCAAAACCACCCCCACCCCCACCCCTGCCCCAAGAAGCACTGTGAATCAGATTAAAAATAAAGAAATAAATTAGCAAATGAGAAAGTATTCTGCAAAGTATTACAAAGTAATAATATATTAGGAAGCAACTGTGTGGCCACTTTAGTTTGGATGATCAGGATGACCTTTTTGAAGAGTTCGCTTCTAAACTGAGATCTGAATGTCAATAACAAAGATTATGGAAAATAGCATTCCAAGTATATGTTGAATCCAAGGCAAAGGCTGTGAGAAAGCTGTGAGCAAGCTATAAGCTTAATTTATTCCAGGGTCAGAAAGAAGGCTAACGTGAATGAAACAGAATGAGACAGGAGAGAGCAGTTTAAAGTGAAGTTATAGAAGAAAAGAGAAGGCAGATTAGGCAAACCAGGATAAGGAATTCTGATCTAATATTATGCGACGTGCAGCTACAAGAAGGCATCACACAGAGAAGCAACACAACATGGTCTATTACGTGCAGGGTGAATTGTAGGAAGATAGCAGTAAAAGCAAAAAAAAAAAAAAGCTAGATAGTTGCAGTATTTCAAAAGGAAATAACAGTGGTTTGGACAAAGATGGTACTAGGAGTGATGGAGAGAAATGAATTATTTGAGTGAATTAGTGAAAAAATTTTTGACAGTACTTGCTGATGGATTGCTTGTAATAAAGGAGAGAAAGATCACATAGGTTAAACTCACTTTTTTGGTTTGCTTCTGTTTTTTATTTGATCTAGAATACCTGAATGGATGATTAATTCAGAAAATTAATATGAAGTTGTTCTCTGTGCCTGTTTTTGTACAAGTGCCATGCTGTTTTGGTTACTGTAGCCTTGTAGTATAGTTTGTAGTCAGGTAGCATGATGCCTCCAGCTTTGTTCTTTTTGTTGAGAATTCTTTGGATACATAGGCTATTTTTTGGTTCCATATGAATTTTAAAATAGTTTTTTCTAATTCTGTGAAGAATGTCAATGGCAGTTTTATGGGAATAACTGAATTTCTAAATTACTTAGCACATTATGGTCATTTTCATTATATCGATTCTTCCTATCCATAAGCATGAAATATTTTTCCATTTGTTTGTGTCCTCCCTGATTTCCTTGAACAGTGGTTTGCAGTTCTCCTTGAAGCAATCCTTTGCTGCCTTATTAGCTGTATTCCTATGTATTTTATTCTCTTTGTAGCAATTGTGAATGGGAGTTCATTAATGTTTTGGTTCTCTGCTTGTCTGCTGTTGGTGCATAGGAATGTTTGTGATTTTGCACATTGATTTTGTATCCTGAGACTTTGCTGAAGTTGCTTATCAACTTAAGAAACTTTGGGGCTGAAATGATGGGATTTTCTAGAGAACTCAGAAATAAGACAATACATGTACAACCATCTGATCTTCAACAAACCTGAAAAAAACAAGCAGTGGGGAAAGGATTCCCTATTTAATAAATGGTGCTGGGAGAACTGGCTAGCCATATGCAGAAAATTGAAACTGGACCCCTTCCTTACACCTTATACAAAAATTAACTCAATATGGATTAAAAACTGAAATATAAAACCCAAAAAGTACAAAAACTTTAGGAAAAACATAGGCACTGGAAAAGATTTCATGACGAAAATGCCAAAAGCAATCGCAACCAAAGCAAAAATTGACAAATGGGATCTAATTAAACAAAAGAGATTCTGTACAGCAAGAGAAACTATTATCAGAGCGAAGAGACAACTGACAGAATGGGAGAAAAATTTTGCAACCTATCAATCTGACAAAGGTCTAATATCCAGAGTCTACAAGGAACTGAAACAAATTTACAAAGAAAAAACAAACAACCCTATTAAAAAGTGGGTAAAGCACATGAACAGACACTTCTCAAAAGAAGACATTTATGTAGCCAACAAACATATTAAAAAAGCTCAACATCACTGATTATTAGAGAAATGCAAATCAAAACCACCATGAGATACCATCTCATGCCAGTCAGAATGGTGATTATCAAAAAGTCAAGAAAAAACAGATGATGGAGAGGCTGCAGAGAGATAGGAATGCTTTTACACTGTTGGCTGGTATGTAAATTACATCAACCATTGTGGAAGACAGTGTGGTGATTCCTCAAAGACCTAGAACCAGAAATACTATTTGACCCTGCAATCCCATTACTGGGTATATACTCAAAGGAATATAAATCATTCTATTATAAAGATACATGCATGTGTATTTTTACTGCAGTGCTATTCACAATAGCAAAGACATAGAATCAACTCAAATGCCCATCAATGATAGACTGGATAAAGAAAATGTGGTGTGTGTGTGTGTGTGTGTGTACATATATATATATATTATGGCATACTATGCAGCAATATAAAGGAATGAGATCATAACCTTTGCGTGAAAATGGATGCAGCTAGAATCCATTATCCTCAGCAAACTAACACAGGATCAGAAAATCAAACGCCGCATGTTCTCACTCATAGGCGGGAATTGAACAATGAGATCACATGGACATTGGGAGGGAAACAATACACAGTGGGGTCTGCTGGGGGTTTTGGGAAGGGAGAGCATCAGGAAAAATAGTTAATGTATGCTGGGCTTAATTCTTAGGTGATGGGTCATTAGGTACAGCAAACCACCATGGCCCACGTTTACCTATGTAACAAACCTGCATATCCTGCACATGTACCCTGAACTTAAAATAAAATAATGCTTAAAAAAATGAAGTCGAAGAGAGAGGGCTCAGAACTAAGAGCTCAGTTTTGAGCACATGTTAAATTTGAGACATCCACTAGACATTCATATAAAGATATCATGCAGGCATTTGAAATTATGGGAACTCAGAATTAGAGATAGAGTTTGGGAATATTAGCTTAGTTAGTAGATGATATTTAAGTTATAGATCTGGATTAATTCATCTGTGAAGACTCAAATGAAAGAGAAAGTAAAGAGACACAGGATAGAATATCAAGGCTCCCCAACATTTAGAGTTGAAGCCTAGGACAGAGACAAAAAATGCAGAAGATGAAGAGGAAGAACCAGCAATAGATACTAAAAAAGGGTGGCAAGATGGCTGAAACAAATTATTCACAGTAGTATAAGGGACTCCTTGAAATAAACTGACAGACTTAGGGAAGTTACAAAAGAAAGTCTTTATGTAGACAGCTCATCACCGAAATGATTTCGCCCTAGGATAACTGTTGAATCCCTAATTTAAGAACAAAAATGAGGGTGAATCCTGGAGTGTGCTTGCTAGCCTGCAATGTTTGTGTCAATCTGTTCAATATTATGTTGCCTTAACCTTAATATAAGTTAACAGATCACTTAGTATATAGAAGCATTATGCTAAGTGCTTCTTAATAAACAGACACTATTTTTATTCTCTCAATTAGTCTAAAAGAAAGTACTAATATATTAAAAATAAACATGGAAATAAGGCTTACTATGAGTCCAGCCCTGTTCTAAGCACGTTACGAAAATTAACACATGTAATCATCACAATAATACTATAATATAGGAACTGTTCCTGTTACAGTCCTCATTTTACAGATAAGGAAACAGAGGCAGTGAAAAATTAAGTTGATTTTCCACGTTCAGCTAGTAAGAGGTAGAACCAGGTTTTGAACTCAACAATCTGACTCTGTTCTGTGCAATTCACCACTAAAAGACATCGCTTCTGTATAGTACTTTGCTGTAGGCATTTTATAAATGCCATAAAGAACTACACTAAGCCAATTTACAGATGAGGAAACTAAGCCTTGTAAAGGTTGGGTTATTTCACCAAGATCATTTGGCTAGTGAGTGGCAGATCTGAGTTTTGAACTTAGATCTCTCAAACACCAGTGCCCTCACTCTTGAATATTAATAACAAGCACCATACTATGCAAGATATAGGGAGAGCAACCAAAGTTACAAGAGAAAAAAAAAATTTCCTGGTCATCCTTCTTTAAGTTAATGTCAGAAGTGAACACAGAACTCAGATGAAGGCTCTAGCTAAAAGAGCATCTCTTAGTCCATTTTGTGTTGCTATCACAAAATACCTGAGACCGGGTAATTATAAAGAACAGATATTCATTTTCACAGTATTGGTGGCTGGGAAACCCGAGATCACGGTTCTTGCTATCTTGTAATCATCAGATAACAAGAATATCTGATGAGGATCTCCTTGTTACATTCCCACATGACAGAAGGCAGAAGGGCGGGAGATAGTGAACCCACTTCGACAGGCCCTTTTTATAGCAGCATTAATCCATTCATGAGGACAGACACCTCATGACCACAAACACCTCCCCACAATCCCCACCTCCCAACATTGTTGCATGGGGGATTAAGTTTCCAACACATGAATTTTGGGGAACACATTTACTGGCAGAAAGCATGGCATTAATCTTAAAAGCAAATCCCAATTTCCCTTCATTTCCTCTGTAAACAAACCTCCAGCATGATACTAAGTTTTCAGTCCACAAGCATGCACACCCCACTCCTCCATCACAATTCCTGCTTCCTACCACAAAGGAGCTACCTGGAGTCAGGTGTTTGTTTTCAAGGAATCCATCTCATTCTTGGAATGGGCCATTCTCCATCCCTTTACCCTTAGTGACTTTTCTTTTTGAACAATTCGCCTCTGTAATAAAATATACACCTTTCATGCCACTTCTTAGAAGATAGTACGTGTTCAATAAATATCTCAAGTAAATAAATAAATGTCAGAGTTGTTGTATAGATCAAATCAGATAGTGCCTACAAAGTACTTAGTTCTGTACCTGAAACATAGTGACTACTTGATAAATAGCAGCTGTTATTATTCTTACTGACATTCATGTTATTTTTGTTGTTGTTACTGACATTTGTTAAAGGAGGGAAAAGTAGATATATAGCACAGCCCCAAATATACTCCAGTTACTACAAATAATTCATAGAGGAAAAAAAGGGAGGTTGCTTTACTTCTGCCTAGTAGGGTGGCAAGTAGGGAGCTCAGAGAAGACTACAGCTCAGTATGGCACATCTTCTTCTCAGCATCTCCTAAGTATGAATTACATTAATTATCAGGTTTATGCTGGGCTTTTATATGCAAATAAATTGAGGAAAAACAAAGATTTACTTCAAATAATTGTTTAGTAACATTGTGATTTTGTTTATTTCAATTACATAGTTATAAAATCGCTATTTTATTTACTATAGATGATTGGATATATGTAAGAAAATTGAGATAAGCAAAAAATATTAAAATGTTTTAATATTAAATATTTTTGGAAATACACATAAATAATATTATTTTTATATATGTATGTAAAAGCATATATACTTTTAGTGTTACTAAACTATTATTCAAATATTTTGTAGAAGAAATACATATATATTTCTATCTGTATATAGATACAATTTTATCTACATATAGATATACTTCTATCATTATATAGATATATTTATTTCTAAATGTGGATATGTTTGTGTATGTATGTGCATACAGAGTGATAGGAGAGAAATATGCATACATGTTTGATAGAAAAATTCTGAAAAGAGATATATATGTATTTAAATAGATATCTATATATCCCTTTAAATTTACTTATTTGTTTATTTGTTCTACCACAAAAACACACACACACACACACAAACCGATGGAAAACCCTCTGATTTCTTTCTTATAACTTGCTAGGGTAAAAGCTACACTTAATTTGAAAATCCTTTACTCTTATCATGTGTCTGTTGGCTGTATGAATGTCTTCTTTTGAGAAATGTCTGTTATATCCTTTGCCCACTTTTTGATGGGGTTGTTTGTTTTTTCTTGTATATTTGTTTGAGTTCTTTGTAGATTCTGGATATTAGCCCTTTGTCAGATGAGTAGATTGCAAAAATTTTCTCTTGTATATTTGTTTGAGTTCTTTGTAGATTCTGGATATTAGCCCTTTGTCAGACGAGTAGATTGCAAAAATTTTCTCCCATTCTGTAGGTTGCCTGTTCACTCTGATGGTAGTTTCTTTTGCTGTGCAGAAGCTCTTTAGTTTAATTAGATCCCATTTGTCAATTTTGGCTTTTGCTGCCGTTGCTTTTGGTGTTTTAGACATGAAGTCCTTGCCCATGCCTATGTCCTGAATGGTACTACCTAGGTTTTCTTCTAGGGTTTTTATGGTATTAGGTCTAACATTTAAGTCTCTAATCCATCTTGAATTAATCTTTGTATAAGGAGTAAGGAAAGGGTCCAGTTTCAGCTTTCTACTTATGGCTAGCCAATTTTCCCAGCACCATTTATTAAATAGGGAACACATGCACAGGTATGTTTATTGCAGCACTATTCACAATAGCAAAGACTTGGAATCAACCCAAATGTCCATCTGTGACAGACTGGATTAAGAAAATGTGGCACATATACACCATGGAATACTATGCAGCCATAAAAAAGGATGAGTTTGCGTCCTTTGTAGGGACATGGATGCAGCTGGAAACCATCATTCTTAGCAAACAATCACAAGAGCAGAAAACCAAACACCGCATGTTCTCACTCATAGGTGGGAACTGAACAATGACATCACTTGGACTCGGGAAGGGGAACATCACACACCGGGGCCTATCATGGGGAGGGGGGAGGGGGGAGGGGGGAGGGATTGCATTGGGAGTTATGCCTGATATAAATGAGTTGATGGGTGCAGCACACCAACATGGCACAAGTATACATATGTAACAAACCTGCACGTTATGCACATGTACCCTAGAACTTAAAGTATAATAAAAAAAAAGAAAAAAAAAAAAGAAAATCCTTTACTCTTATCATAGTACCTTTCTCTTGTATCTTAATTGAGCAGGTAACAGAAAAATAACAAAATTCCATGATATCACTGACTGCATACAATACTAACATCTAAAAAATAGGAGAAAGTTTTCCTCTCAATAGAACTAACTTGCTATAATTTATAGATAGACATGCAGATAGATAGATATCCCTTTAAATACATATATATCTCTTTTCAGGATTTTCCTATACACTATGTATGATACTTATCTCCCCCCACTCTGTGTAAACATACACACACACACTCACACACACACACTCACATCGCTGTAACTCAAGTTTGGCTTGAGGTTTTTGTGGTTCTTAATAACTCTGTGTATGTGGATAGGTCCTTGGGCCTACTCGCCATCTGGCAAGCATCTGTTCTAGGTTAAAAAGTAGCAAGGCCTCCAAAATACTGCAATTGGACCTTTACTTTTCTCTGATCACTCCCTACCCTTCTCTCATTCTCAGTTGTGAACTTTTGGGTGGGGCACTACTACTGTTCCTAGATGAGGAATGTACCACAGTCTGAGCCAATCAGCAAAAGGCATTTCCTTGCCACTGTGATTTGTTCATGAATTATGCACATATGATCCACTTGGGCCAATAAGTGCACCTCAGGACATGGCAGGAGCTGCCTCTTTTGTGTCAGACCTGAGACCACCATATGGCGCCTGCAAATGAAAGCAGTACAGAGGCAAAGTTTACTGAGAGACGATAAAAATTCCAACAATTGATGGTAATTTTTGAGTCCCTGCATCTGCATCTGAGTAAGTTGTACTCTGACCTCTTTAATTACATAAGCAATAAATTCCTGTTATTAATTTATCTAGTTTAAGCAAAGTTTTGCTTATGTACAATAGAAATAATTTTAAAATAACAAGTACAAATCATAGAAGCCAAACTTGAGTTTTGGTGCCAAAGTGCTTCTGCTCGAAAAGAAATTCCTTTTTGGTATAAATCAAACGGGCACAGGGAGTCAGCGTACTCGGACGTAGGCCAGCCAAGAACACATGGCCCATTAGAACAAATGATCCCATCTGTTTCCTGTGGGAAAGGCTTTTCTTTCTGTATGTTTCAAATACTCTCTGCATTCAGGGTCTTTAAATGCCAACCATTGTTCTAGTTCCTCAAACTCAACAAGCAAATAGAAACTATAAAATTTTGATGAACATCAATCAGAAAAGAAAATCTTACAACCAGATTACAAGTTCCCTCATAAGACAGTTGCATTTAGAAGAGAGACTTGTGTGATTCAATATAACAAAAAGTTATTTCCCCACCTGTTCTCATCAAGCTTAATGAATACCTTACACATAAAATAATCCCTTTTGTTACTGCATTCTACGTCTTGGCAAGCTTCAGACTTACCAGGTCCATTAAAATGGTACCTTCTGCACAGAGCGCAACAATAATGTCTGGGCATCATTGTCATCAAGCCTTTCCCAAATGAAAAGACAAACTCTGTATCACATAAAGTCATCAGTAAACCATCTTCAGAAACTAGAGCAAAGAGAAGAATAATGTATTCAGATATATTCAAGAGACACACAAAACGAATACACACACTGTTTTACAGTATTTACATTTTGAAGGGAACACTTTATATCTATTTTAAAAGCTTGTTGTGTTCTCTAATCTCCCTAGCCTTTCACACCCATAGCAAGTTGTCCGCACCTTTCTTGTGGTATTTATTATTTGCTACTTTTATTATCGTTATATGTCTATAAGTCTTATCTTTTCTACAAGAATGTGGGCTCCCTGAGGGAAGAGATTCTGTTTATCCTCATCTCTCAGGCATGGCATAGCCCAGTGGCTTGTAGATATGGAACTTCTGAAAATAAACGTTTAAGTATGTTTTTTAAAAGCAGGGCAAACCTGGATGGAGACAGAAAGCTTTTTTACTTAAAGGAGATTGGGTTAAAAGAAAGTTGTAAGAGTTGAAAATTATTGTATTATAGCTCAAACGTCAGTGAATGAATTTATTCTTCATGTAAACCCAATTATTCATTCATACATATAAACTCATTCATTAATTGAATATCTATAAAAGCTATTAAAAGATCAAGAATAGAAGAGAAATTATAGCCAGCTAGTTCTATAGAGAGGAAAACTTGCTCCTTTTTTTTAGATCTCAGTATTGTATGTAGTCAGTGATATGGAATTTTCTTATTTCCTTGTTATTCTTCTTGCTCAATTAAGATGTGAGAGAAAGCTAGTATGATAAGAGTAAAGGATTTTCAAATTAAATGTAGATTTTTACCCTAGAAAGTTATAAGGAGAAAATTGGAGGGTTTTCCTTCTGTTTGTGTGTTTGTTTTTTGTGATAGAATAAATGTAGAGAAGAAAAAAACGGAGAGAAAGAGAGTGTGTGTGTTTATGTAAAATTCTAAATTACCAAAGAACAAGAGACAGAATTATGCGTGAGTCCTGGAAAGACTTCTGAGCCTAGATGAAAGACACCAGCTGGCAAAAGAAATATTTCCCTTAAGCCTGTATAAAAATACCTGGATTAAGAACAGTCAGCAATTAGTGAGATAAGAATACCAAGTTGTACCTTATTCATAGCTCTTAAATACATAAATAGTTTAATGCATTGATATCTTCAATGTCCACACTTTTCTACTTGAAACTGTGTTTGTATTTATTTATTTCCCCTTGTTCACATTCAAAAAGAAATTATTAGACTCATGTCAAATGAAATTATTAAAATACAGTCAAAAACAAGAGGCCAATAATGGCAAGAGACAAAAAGAGATCCTAAAACATTAGCTGATAAGGAGTTACTACTGTCAGAAAGAACACTTTCCTGGATGGGTGCCGAGGCTCACGCCTGTAATCCTAGCACTTTCGGGGGCTGAGGCAGGCAGATCACCGGAGGTCGGGAGTTCGAGACCAGCCTGCCCAACCTGGCGAAACCCCGTCTCTACTAAACATACAAAAGATTAGCCGGGCGTAGTGGCAGACACCTGTAATCCCAGCTACTCAGGAGGCTGAGGCAGGAGAATTGCTTGAACCTGGGAGGTGGAGCTTGCAGTGAGCTGAGATGGCACCACTGCATTCCAGCCTGAGTGACAAGAGTGAAACTCTGTCTCAAAAAAAATGAAAAACAAAAAGCAAACAAAAAACTTTCTTTTGAATTTGTTCCCATTCATGTGAATATTTTTAAATCACATACTCCACCAGTATAGAGAATAAAGAAAATATATTTATTGTTATTAAGTAGAATCCTTAATTTTATAAATGGAAAATAAATACATTTGTGTTCAGCAAAATAACCATATTTAAATCTGTTCTAATCAAAAACAACGTAAAAGCATTTTCTCTAATTTCTCTGTGCAGGTAGCGTCGTAGTATGCAGTTCAGACAGACAAACATTTTATGTTTTTTCTATAGAAGCATAATTATCTTTCAAGATCTGGATAATGTCTTGAAATCTCAGCCAATTTTATGTTTTTCCTCTCTCCTCCCTGAGGAAGTTTCCACATTCTGATGTTCTGATAAGTTTTGTGTAGGCTACATCAGTCAAGGTGGGGATTCTGTCCTGTCGTGTCATTTCTCCATATA
Source organism: Piliocolobus tephrosceles (assembly GCF_002776525.5). Taxonomy (NCBI): domain Eukaryota; kingdom Metazoa; phylum Chordata; class Mammalia; order Primates; family Cercopithecidae; genus Piliocolobus; species Piliocolobus tephrosceles. Next base: position 22,039,582 of record NC_045446.1, on the reverse strand, counting down.
GGTATCTAATGCTAAGTCCTTCATTCTGTTTCGGCTTTGGTCATTAGGTCCACATAGGTAGCTACAGAGGCGTGCCTCATTCCCATTTACGTGAACCCTACAGGTACAGAGTCTTTGCTGCTTTGGTGCAATGTTTGGTGTTAGAGAAATATTTCAGCTTCTGGGACACTCTGGGGCATTCTCTGAGGCTTCAGAAGAACCTCATTGGGTTGGACTAAGCAGACAGCATTTTCTGGAAATATTGCTTCTTCCTAGAGTTCAGCTTAGGTGAATCTATTCTAGAAAAGATGGTCATGGTCATAGAAGGGATGGGGTTGCAAAACGTGCTGGGCCAGCAGGGAAGTGAAGCAGATTTTCTCTATTTCATATTACTCCAAACATTTTTGTCTGTGCTTGGAGCTCTCTCAATTACCTTCAGCTATTTAGGCTTTGAATGAAAGCCAGGAAGAGATTGGCAGGCTACCTTTTTTTTTTCTTTCCAGCTTGCCACTTCCCTCTCCTGAGGCAACAGCCCAGGATGTCCTAGCTGTTTGAATAAGAAAGTTCAGGACGATGGAATTATCAGGAGGGGTGAAGAAACACATCATTTAGTATTCCAAAACTTTCCCAGGAAATAAGAAAAAATGTCTGTGAGGTTATGTAGAAGAAAATCAGCATAAAGTTGTGGCTAGGTAGAAGAAATTAGCATAAATTAGAATATAACAGTCTGATTTTGCTGATCTCTTTGCCTCTAAGCAATCCTATAAAACTAAACTTTAAATCTCTTTAAAATAGAAAAACTGGTGACAAAGGTATTCTTTTCTACTGCATAGTTTTCCTTGACTTTCTGCTATGCCCTAAAACATCCTTAGGGATAAATCTTTATTGTCTTCAATAGACCACACTATTAAAAGTTAAACTTTTTCCTCTGTGAAATATATTCAATACTAATAACTGGTCATTTTGACCTTGCCCTTGGGAAACTTGGTAAGTCAAGCATTTAGTTGTGTGTTTTTTTTGTTTGTTTGTTTTTTTAAACTCCTTTGTAAATTAATTCCTTACAAACCAATGTAATATATCCGGTGTTAATTTTGATTACAGTTTATAAATTCCTTCACAGAGAAAGTGTCACTGAAGTCAGACAATGTCTTTGTATGTCTTCTGCATCATGTAATACGCAAACTTTCTTATTGATTAGATCATTTTGTTCCATATTCATTACCATATAAATGCAAATTTGTACTAGTCTGGGAGGTTATGAATAACTTGACAAAGTTGTAACTTAGAGATTGGTGAGTTTTCCTTTTATTTGAAAATGGTTCAAGCATATGAAGCACCCATAAGCTTCTAATACTGTGTACGAACCAACCACCTGGACTGCCTCTGTGTAGTAAACATGCACTAACATGCTCTGAACATCTCTTACATGTTGGTCATTGTCTGCATTCGGGGAGCCTGCCATTCCAAGGTAGGGAACTTGTGTCACCAGACACCCCTGCTACTAGGGTACACATATGTGATCTAGACTCTGCCACTCACATGTACCTGAGCATACTGGGTTCTGAAGGTTATAGACACACACTTCTGAGCAACTGATAATTGATAATCTGGCAGCTGTGATGTGGGTGGCACCATGTTTCATGCAGGTAGCAGTGGCAGAGCTTCTGACATCCAGAACTGAGTATCATGGAAGCCAAACAGTAACGAGGTACAATTTCCCCCATAAAGGCCCTTTTGGTTAACTAAGAATTGTTAACCAAATTAGTAGCTCAAGAGTCTGGTTTTCATACCCTCCTGGAGAGCCATAAGTTACAAGTGATCTTTCACAAATTACTTCACTGGTTAAACTAAATGTTGTTTGCAATGCAAAACACTTTTATAGTTATTAAACAAATAATTAATCATAAAATATCACATTTCTATGCAAAATAAACTAATCTTATTCATTTTAACATGCTAAATTTGAAACGCTAGACATGTTTTGCATTCTAGGGGACACGGTGACCTAATCTTAGTAAGCTAATAGATTTTCACTTCTTTCTTTGTTTATACATTTGGTGCACATATTTTTGAGTTGTTGAAAGGAGGTTGTGTTTATAGGCATATTTTTTATTACTGGTATTTCAATTTAATACAGTACAGTGGAAAACGCAACTGGCCTGCCTAATACAATCACCCTAAACACTAAGGCATTCATTATGTGAGCAATTATTGAATGTTTTCTATGTACAAACTGTAGCAAAGATGAAATGCATGAAATTAATACTAGGAGATAGTCTCAGTTTTCAAGCTCTCGCTATCACAGTTTCCTTGGATTAAGAATGGTATCCAAACTAGAAAAGTCTTCGTTACACCTCTATTATTTCTACTTATTTCTTAAATTAATTGCTCTTTCCATAGAACTTATTTATTACTAAGGCTATCCAAGGAAAATAACCTATTCTGTTCCTGTAGGCCTCACTGGTAGTATCACAAAACTTTGTGTTATATTTTAAAACAGTATTACTATTCATCTCCCACAGACCATATTAACATAAATGTCCTTTGGGGAAACAACCAAATAAATCACTTATGTGTCTCCAACCATGGTCATGTGTCTTACAAGAATCCCAGAGCCAGCCACCCATCCTACTCTCATCCTAACCAAACCCTGCTTTGTGGTATCAATAACTAATTACATTAAAGTTCTGCCTCAGTAACATAGATTGATAGTTTCATTACAGCATTTAATTAGAATTGTTTTTAATTTTTCAGGAAGAAACGGTGTAAAAGGTGAAAGAACAGCTGTTGTAGGTCACATGGAAAGAACATGATGGAGTGACAAAAAATAAACTTTGCTAGAAAAGCCGAGTGGTATTTAAGTCTTTGGGAATGCCTTATGTGAAGGGAAGGAAGTCCGCCATCTGTCATATTTCATTTAATCAATGTCTCTGAACGTTATCACTAATGTTACCTGTGTGGTATGCACAGGCAAGGGCAAGAGGAAGTACTTGCAGAAACAAGGTCTGCTCTGGCTCAGTAAATTCTATTTCCTATAACATGGCACCACCTTAGCTTCTAGGAATATGAAAGGGATCTTTGATCCCTAATGTAGCTCCTTCTTGGACAGAAAATAATAATCTTCAAGTATTAAACAAACTTGTAACCGGTATGACTATTTTTTTTTTAAAGGGATAACCGGAGTAAAACTCTTGCCATGCTTTAAACTGATGTTAAACTGATATCCTCTTTATGAAAAACTGGTCAGGTACGGCGGCTCATGCCTGTAATCTCAGCACTTTGGAAGGCCAAGGTGGGTGGATCACCTGAGCTCAGGAGTTCAAGACCAGCCTGGGCAACATGGCAAAACCCTGCCTCTACAAAAAATACAAAAACCTAGCTAGGCATGGTGGTGAGTGCCTATAGTCTCAGCTACTTGGGAGGCTGAGGTGGGAGGATCACTTGAGCCTGGGAGGCAGAGGTTGCAGTGAGCCAAAATTGTACTGCTGCACTCCAGCCTGGGTGACAGAGTGAGACCCAGTCTCAAAATAATAATATTTTTAAAAATCAAGATGGAAAAGTGTGACACACACACAAACACATGTTGTATATATCATTAAGGAATTTTTTTCATGTAATTATGGGAGCTGACAAGCCTAAATTGGTAGCAGCCTGGCAGGCTGGAAACTCAGGCAGGATTTGTATGTTGTCTTGGTATAGAATTTCTTCTCCAGAAAACCTCCCTGTTTGCTCTTAGGAACTTCAACTGATAGGAGAAGTCCTGTTCACATTATCAAGGTTAATCTCCTCTACTTAAAGTTAACTGATTGTAGGTGTTAATGACCTCTACAAAATATCTTAACAGCAACATCCAGACTAGTGAAACAACTGGCACCATAGCCTTGTTAACTTGATGTAACATTTAATCATCACACCTCTTAAAAAAAGAACCCTCCACAGTTTGTTTTCAGACATCTGCCTTCAGCCCTTTTGGACAAGAATGGCATGTACCTGCATGAGTGTCATCTCAAGGAACACACTCTTTATCAATTACGGTACTTCTTTCCAATGAGTACAGAAATGCTTCTTAACCCAGTGTTCCAAATGCCACTTCCATTTTCCAGAGCTAGCATGCAAAATAAAATATATTGACTCTCCCTTCCCAAGCAATTTAGTCACCTTGTGTTCTTAGCCTTTGCTTCTCTGCTGATTGTTACAGTATAGTTGGGAGCTGGATATTGAATATATTTGAATAGTTTTTTTTTAAAAGGCTTTAGGTAAAGATGAAAGCAAGAAAAAAACACAATGGGATTAAGACTCAATGCTGGTACAGCACGACAGGAGCCAAATGACAATGTGTCGTAAGTCAAATAATACATACGGAAGTTAAAGCAGGTGGGAGACAGGAAGAAGAGCTGGGGAATTGTTCCACTTAATGACAAAAGAGAAGAGACAAAATTTCATGAACCGAAGGGCACCAGAGTGTGTCAAGAGAGGGTTTCGAGGGCAAACCCAAAGTGAGTGTTTGGATGGTGAGGATGTTCTGAGTATATTAAGGATCCAACCTGAATTTTAAAGTTATGGACAACTGGACAGATCCAGCTGAAGAGTCACTACAGTCTTTGGTAGAATGGGACAACCAATGTTTCCTAAACCTCACCCAGCCGGGCACAATGGCTCATGCCTGTAATTCTAGCACTTTGGGAGGCTTAGGCAGGTGGATTGCCTGAGTTCAGGAGTTCAAGACCAACCTGGGCAACATGGTAAAACCCCGTCTCTACTAAAATACAAAAGAAAATACAAAAGAAATGTGCACCTATAGTCCCAGCAACTCGGAAGGCTGAGGGAGGAGAATTGCTTGAACTCAGGAGGTGGAGGTTGGAGTGAGCTGAGATTGTGCCACTGTACTCCAGCCTGGGAAACAGAGTAAGATTCAATCTCCAAAAAAACAAAACAAAACAAAACAAAAAACCTGATGTGTCCTAGTCTTCACAGTATACCCTATAACCTGACATAGGTTTTGGGGCTTCCTGGTCAAGGCGGGTGAGTACTGTGACACAGTTCTTCTGCTTCCAATATAGAGTCTAATTAGGAGTTCTCTGTAAGGCAGTATAAGACTGATCATTATATGATTCCAAACTACAGCTGTAATGGTCATCTCTCTCAATGTACTGCATTGAATTTTTATTAGGTTTAATAGATATTTTATCAATCATGTAAACAATCATAATTTTATCCTCATGTTTACATTTTGTTTTCTTATTTCTCCTTATGATTTCAATAATAACCAATTTCATTCAATCAAAATGCCAGGGTAATCTTTGCCCCCAAGTCTTCCTCATGCACAGTGTCAAAGCATGAAGTCTTATCCCTTCTCTCCATCCCTTTTCTTTGTCCCCTGTTCTCTCTGTTCACTTATTCTTTCACTAGATTTGTATCTTTATCTAAAGATCTCCTTAGAGACTTCCTTGCTTCCATCTCTGCAACTCTAACATGTATATTTCCCCTTCCAGTAGATTCGAATCCTGAAAACATGATACTGGTAATATTCATTTCATCAATGTCTTTTTATGAGTCCCATAATCCTACAGAGTAGTATCCAAATTCCTTGACTTAGCATTCACTCTCTTCTATAATTTACACACAGCCTACCTTTTTAATATTGTCCTCAGCCATACTTCTGTTGTGAACTTCATAATTCAGGAAATTGTCATTTGCAGAAAAAGTCTTACTTTTTTTTTTTTTCAGGCCATTCCACATGTATTCTGTCTACTACTTGGTTTCCATCTTTTTGTTTGTCCCTTTTTCAAACCCCAGCTATAAAACTACCTCCTTTACATAAATCTTCCCTGATCTGTTACTACAGGGAATTCCTTTTCTTTTTGATGAACCACTACATCACTTGTAGCATATAGTATTTGATTATAATTACCTAGGAATAGACTGTATTCCTTTATTGTATAAACTCCTTGATGGTAAGATTTTTTTTGCTCATTTCTCTTTTGCCAGTAGTAGCTTTGATAAATTAAATGTACATTGTATTTGGTAAATGAAATAATATATTGAAGAATGAGTCAATCCTTGGAGCAAATTCATTCTTGAGTCATCTCTTCTAATCCATGTGAATAGAAGACTTGGTTAGCAGAGATAATTACAATTTCAAGAAAATCTCTCAGTTCCACAGTATACACCTCTCTAACAAATCATTTTTCTGAAGCAAACTGTAAGTATCGAAAATATGAGTTATTTTCTCCACTTCCTTCATCCACTCTCATTTATTCTTACATTCTTTCATTCACCAAACATTTACTGTGTTTTTAATATATGTCATCCTAATGCTAGAAATGAGAACTGTAGAGAACATAATTCCTACCTTCAAGAGGCTTTCTACTAGATGCAATAGAGATGTTAACTTTAGCATAATTAAAGTTTAGTATGACAAGTGTTCTAGCAGAGCAATAAAGGTGGCCTTAGAAGGTAAAAATTAGTCACCAAGCCAAATCAAGATTCAGTTAAGAATTCACCAAGACAGTAATGTCTGAGTTGAATGTTTAAGGGAAAATTGAACTTGCATAAATGGACACTTTTGGAGGAGGTAGTCCTCCAGGGAGAACCTCATATGTGAGGGCACAGAGGCAAGGGCAAGCAATACGGGCTCTCTGACTTGCAAGCAGTGGACTCACAGAAGACAATATTAGAGTGATGTGTTAAGTTTTTGATGGCCATTGTAACAAATTAGCATAAACCTCGTGGTTTAAAACAGCATAAATTTATTCTCTGACAGTTCGGGAGGCCAGAATTTGGAAATCAGTTTTAATGAGCTGAAATCAGGGTGTGGTATCATCAGAGCCACACTCCCTCTGGAGGCCCCAGAGGAAACCTGTTTCCTTGCCTCCCTCAGATTTTGGTGGCTGTCCACATTCCCTGACTTGTGCCCGCATGCTTCCAAACTCTATTTCCATCATCATGCTGCCTTCTTCTTTGTGTGGTCATCTAATCTTGGTCTACTTCCCTGTTATAAAGATGCATGAGATGCCATTTAAGACCCACCTAAATTATCCAGGATGATCTTCTCATCTCAAAATCCTTCACTTAATCACATCTACAGAGAACCCACTTTTCCTCCCAAATATTGTAGTACCTAGATTGCTTCCAAATACATGAAAGCACAGGTAAATGCTCACATTCCCCTAAAGAAGGAAATTAATTGAACTATTGGCAATACCTTGATATCATATTGGAGTAAAAAGCTAAAGCTCTGATCTAGAAACAAATTTATTTTGTCATTAGGAAAAAAGGAACAATTTATGTGGTTCTTTAGGTAAAAAAGGAAAATCAGAGAGGAGAAGTAACAGGAGAGTGGGCTCAGGGGAGAGAAACCAGGATTACAGTAAACTCTATGTATCAGCCAAGATGCTGTAAGTAATATGGGAACAGAATTTAACAGAGGAATTAGAATTTGGACAATTGTGGCATAGCTGAGGAAGTGAATGTCTGGAAAGGTGACCGAAAAGATTAGGGAAACTTTAATCAATCAGTCTGTCTGAAGTACTGATGTGGATGGAGTAGGGTCCAATAATGTGTGGCTCTTGAAATGAAACACAAAGATCAAGCCAAGTAGAGATCTGTGGACCCTGCTGCTTCTGGCGGAAGCCCTTGACTTCAAATAGCAATGTCCTCAGTGGGCCCACAGATAGTGGTCTGGTGGTGGGCTTAGAGCCACGGTTGTGAAGAGAACCAATCATTGAATAAACAAGTGAATGCAGAAGAAAATGAAGACAAGCTGGGATGCTCAGGGCACCTCTTTGTACAGCTGTCACGATCTCTCTTAGTCCATTTTCTGCTACTATTAAAAAAATACCAAAGTATTGGTAATTTATTTTTGTAAAAAAGAGATCTATTTGGCTCATGAAGGCTGGAGAGTCCAAGAGCACAGCTCCAGCATCTGGAAAGAGTTATCCCATGGTGGAAAGGCGTCACATGATGAAAGAGCATGTGAGACAAAGAGGAAATCAGGTTGAATTCATCCTTTTTATCAGGAACCCATCCTCACATAACTCACTCATTCCCACCATAATTAGCCTTTCCATGAACGCAGAGCCCTCATCACTTCTGAAAGGTCTCATCTCTTAATACTGCTACAGTGGCAATACAATTCCAGTGTGAGTTTTAGAGAAAATTTTTAAACTAATTCAGCCTCTGACTACAAGAGTCTTCTAAGAACACGGATTTCAGCTTCAACTCCCTTTAAATTCAATTCACCTTTAAATCCCATGCAATTTCTTCTTTTGGCAAACTATTATTTTATGGTTTGCTTTACTTAATAATAGAAAGGGTTTTTTTTTCTCTTGTTTCATTGATCATGGCTACTATTAGAGATCCCTCGTCATAACTAAACTGACACAACACATTCCAGTAGAGCCTATGAGATGTGCAAAAGGAATCCCAAATAATTTCTTTGAGTGAAACTTTTATGTGACTCAAGAGAAAGGGTGATTTCACATCTGGGTCAAGATAGGAAAGTGCAGAGTAGTATTCACGGAAGAGGCAGGAGGCAAACAAAATGCTGAGAATAAAACTTCTCCCCCAAATTCATTAATATCTTGAAGAGCTTCTACAGCCACAGGAGACTAAGCTAATTTACCTTAATCTTGACAGACAAAAAAGCTTCCCTCTAACATGCTGCGTTACAATTTATCAAATTCTGAAAGTCAGGAGCTTAGAAGAGAAATTCAAGATGATTCTAAGCATTCACAGCATTAAGTCTCTGGAAATACTCCCCGAAATCTTTTTTCCCCTATTGGATTTATTTCTTTTGGCTTTACTTAATATTCAAAAAGATTTGGTTATTTTTTTCATTGTGTCATTCTGTAAATCTGACTTCAAACTCTCAGAATTTTGGATTAGTTGCTTTTAGAGACTCAGAGGACATATCCTGCCTTTGCCTCTTAGTGGGATGAGAAATTCTTATCTGAGCTAACAAACAGCAAGATTAGATTATCAATTCCTAGTGTCTCCCATTATAGTTCATGCTGCAGGAAGCAGTTCTAGAGAGTGTGTTAACCTGGTCTTTGTTCAATTATGTGCTTGACTTGTGTCCTTGAGAACCTAATGTGTATATACACCCTGGACTATTAAAATCTATTTGAATTCCTGTAGGAGTCTGATGGTCTTCAGATCTCATGGTCTCTCAGAGAGGCACCTCATACATAAGAGGTAACTGGTGCCAGTTAACATAGACACTAGTCTCAGTTCCATGAGTATGAACTCATGGATAGTTTTGATGTGAATAATCTCACCTTATCATTAGTAGTAAATATAAATATGTGTGTGTGTGTGTGTGTGTGTGTGTACGTGCGTGTTATATATATATAACACAGCAACTGATATTTTACAAACTGCTTTTGCAAACATTTGTGTTTCATAACAGTGTAACTACCCAAGGGGTTCTTTGTGCCAGCTGCCCAGATAGAGCCAATTTATCAAGACAGAGGAATTGCAGTAGAGAAAATGTTTAATTCACACAGAGCCGGCTAAATGGGAGACTGGAGTTTTACTATTTCTCAAATCAGTCTCCCCCAAAATTCGGAGACTGGGAGTTTTTAAGGATAATTTGGTCAGTAGGGGGCCAGGTTGTGGAGAGTGCTGATTGGATAGGTCAGAGGTGAACTCCTAGGGAGTTGAAGTTGTCTTCATGTGCTGAGTCAGTTCCTAGGTGGGGTCCACAAGACCAGATAAGCCAGTTTACACATCTGGGTGGTGCCAGTTAATCCATCAATTGTAGGGTCTGAAAAATATCTCGAGCATGAATTTTAGGTTTTAGAATACTAATGCTATCCTCAAGAGCAACTGGGGAGGTTTAGAATCTTGTAGCCTCCAGCTGCAAGACTCTTACACCATAATTTCTAATCTTGTGACTAATTTGTTAGTCTTACAAAAGCACTTTGGTCCCTAGGCAAGGAGGGATTTTGTTGCAGGAAATGTTGTTAACGTCTTTGTTTCAAAGTTAAACTCTAAACTAAGTTCCTCCCAGAGTTAGTTTAGGTTATGCCCAGGAACGAACAAGGAAAGCTTGGAGGTTAGAAGCAAGATGGAGTGGGTTAGGTCAGATCTCTTTCAATGTCATAATTATTTAAGTTATAATTTCTGCAGAGGTGATTTTGACACTGCTTCATGGTAGGCAGGGTAAAAATGTTATTCCTATGTTAATGATAAGAAAATCAGAAAACAGAAAAGTGAAGACTCTTCCCTAAGTTAGTATAGCCAATCAGTATCAGAGCAGATCTCAAATTATTTCCAATCTATGCTTGAATGGAAATAACTATCTTTTCACGAGTTGAAAATAAGTTTACAGAAAATATCACATTCCACGTCCCAGTACTATCTGGGGAAAAAAGGGGAAGATATTTATCTTTCACTACAAAAAGAAAAACCAAGTCCCTCGATGCTAAGTGCCCAGAGATGCTGTATTAGTCTGTTCTCACATTGCTAAAAAAAAACTACCTGAGACTGGGTAATTTATAAAGAAAAGAAGTCTAATTGGCTCATGGTTTCGCAAAATGTACAGGAAGCATGGCTGGGGAAGCCTCAGGCAACATACTATCATGGTGGAAGGCAAAGAGGAAGGAGGGACGTTTTACATGCCCTGAGCAGGAGGAAGAGAGAGAGAAGCGGGAGGTGCTACATGCTTTTAAACAACCAGGTCTCGTGAGAACTCACTCACTATCACGAGAACAGCAAGAGGGAAATCTTCCCCCATGACCCAACCACCTCCCACCAAGCCCCTTCTCCAACACTGGGGATTACAATTCAGTAAGATTTGGGTAGGGACACAAATCGAAACCATGTCAAACACCTAGCCAGTCAAATGCAAATAAGTAAGACCCCAAAATGTCATATCTGAGCTCTTTCTCAGACCCTTATTTCTAATCAAACCAAATAAAACATTAGGGAAGTGTGGAAAGCAAGAAGATGTTTATTCCAAAGAAAACAGCCCGTATACCCTACCTCTGGTAAGGGAGTCTGCCTTCTTAATTTTAATTGATAACTTAAAATTCCTAGTCAGCCAAATTACATTTTATTGCATATTCCAAGATACCATAATGATAATTACTCTTCTAGAAAACAAGACAGTTTGCTGTTATATCCAGAGAGGCAAGGAGCTAAGCTTGTGCTTGATGAATTACAACCAATGGGTGCCACTAACCTTCAAATGTGCTATTACATTATTTAACTTTTAGACAGAATAATAGAGTTCTCTATCATTAATATGATTTTAATATCTGATAGTTCAAGAGGGTAATAATGTTGTAGAGCTAAGACAGGAGGAAAAGGTAAAATTATCATCACTACTGGTGATTCACTGCTGGTATGTGATGCTAAAAACATGCTTTATTACTTGATTTTAACTTAATAATTCAGAAGAAAAAGTAACAATTCAGAGAGTCAGAAAATGGGGAGTGACTAAATTCTCTCTTTTTTTCTACATAATTCAATACAATTGAAATTTGAAGGTGTTTCAGTTATCCAGAGGACAAGATGTTTGTTCACCAAACATTTGCTGAACAGCTACTATGTTCAAGGCCCTAGACTAGTAATCCAATCTCTAAAACTCCCTTTCCTCAGGTGCTCTCAGTTTAACTGTGGAGTAAGATGGGAAAAGAATAAATCATGTGGCCAGGCACGGTAGCTCACGCCTATAATCCCAGCACTTTGGGAGGCTGAGGTGGGCGGATCACAAGATCAGGAGTTCAAGACCAGCCTGACCAACATAGTGAAACCCTGTCTCTACTAAAAGTACAAAAATTAGTGGGGCATGATGGTGCATGTCTGCAGTCCCAGCTACCTGGGAGGCTGAGGCAGGAGAATTGCTTGAACCAAGGAGGTGGAGGTTGCAGTGAGCTGAGATCGCGCCACTGCACTCCAGCTTGGGTAACAAAGCAAGACTCCATTTCAAAAAGAAAAAATTAAAAAAAGGAATAAATCACGTTGTACTACATTCTACCATATAGAGGAATTACTTTCTCTTCCTGGATCAGCCCAGGAAAGCTCACAGAAAAGGTGAAAGTAAGTAAAGATGAGTAGTTCCTTTATCTAAAAAAGAAAGCAAAGTGAAAGAGGAAGGATAAGTGTCCATGTGCCCGGCCCTGTGACAGAAGATGCATATATAAGGCAGGGGTTTTGTCTGTGTTGCTCAACTCTTGTAGCCCCTGTGTGACCTGCTGATGTCACTCAATAAACATTTATTGGGCAGAGAAATGAACCCTAGGTACAAGGATAACAGAATGTGAGAATTGTTTTTATCTTGACTCATGTTCGACAATAATTTTGCATTTGTCTGCCTTCTGATTCAGGTTCACAGTTCATTCTTAGCAATGCCAAGATACAAAAACTTCTGAAAACCAAAAGTATTTTCCTAACTCATTTGGTGTCAAAATATAACCTGACTTGATCTCATTTAGTGGAAAAACCTGACCTGGAGTGACATAAGGCTATATTTAATCTAAATTTACTCTAATTAGTGGGAATATTTACTGAGAAAGTAATGGTGTTTGGCAATGTGGTGCTGCCCCAGACCTCGCTGGGGGTGTTATATAATATGCATTACGTGTACCACTTGAGCACCTTTTCAAGATCTGAAAAATGTTGAATTATAAAACACATTTGCCCCAAGAGTTTTAGATAAAGGATTGTAGACCTGTAAAACATTACAAAAGAGCCTGATGAAATTCACAGATCCTATAAAAAAGCCTTTGCTTCTTTACCTCCTTCTGGCTTATTGTTCAGGGTTTGTCTTATGCCAATCTCAGTGCGTGTTATTGTGTGGCCTTACTGTGGCCCCAGGTCATTGCTGCCCCATATATGTGCTCCACTCTAGTCCAGCCCCTGTTTGTGGCTGGCCCTGCCAGGGGCCCTGTATTAGTTTCAAATGTCCAAAGACACTTTGCACACCTGACCCTGATATATTGTCACCATTTTAGGGATCATATAAATACGGCTATAGAACTGTCATTTGGTCCCAAGCCTATGTTTAAACTCTGATGCCAAATCACCTTTCCTGTCCCTCCATCCCTCAAACCATTGCACTCCTCTCACACAAAATGTGTTACTAAAACCAGCGTTGTCTCAGATACTGAAATTAATACTAGTTAGATATTCTCTAAGAATTCAGCCACAAGTTACAGATAATCTTTAATGGTAACAGAGACAAGGTCCACCAGAGGGAAAGAGAAAGTAGAGTAAGAAATTACGTTCACCTGATGTGAATGGACTATTTTTGGGTGCCTCCGAAACAGTAAAGCTCAATATGCTAAAGGAAAAAGTACAAAGAAGCAAGGAAACCAAGTCAAAGACATTGTCTATTGCAAATCTTGCCAAGGACAAACTCTGAACTCAACAATAAAGACATTCTGCTTGTTCTGAGCACCTAATATGTATTAGATGCTGCAGCCAATGATTTGTTGCCTCATAGAATCCTCACAATAACCAGTAAGATAAGTTTAGATACCTTTATTTTACAGAGAAGGAGAAAGGCATATTAGGATTGAAAAATTTCCCCTAAATACATAGACCTTGGACAAGGCAGACCTGGGAGTAGGTGTGTTCCCCGTACTATGCAGCTCTGCCTCATACAACTCTGTGCTTAAGGCCACATGCAAAAGGACACTGGCCTTGACAAAAATAAGGACCCTTACTCTGTACTTCTAGGAATGTATAGAATACCCATCTCATCACTGATTAGCAGTAACCAATAATGAATTGTGAATAGGTGATGGTTTTATCCATAGGCTCATCTGATTTATTATTACTGATATCAATAGCAATGGCATGTTGACCAGCTACTACAGCCTGGGCCTCGTGCTGAGCACTGATCACGAATCATCTTCTCATTCACCCTGCCAGGAAGGCATTATAATCCCTGTGATTCAGAGAACTTGAGTAACTGGCCTGTGATTCCTCTGCTAGCAAGTGGAAGACAAGCGATTTAAATACACAATTATCTAAACATATGCTGAAGCATGAGCTAAAACACATGCTCTTTCCTCACATCATGCTGTAACACTTTCCAATAAGAATCTATTGTTGGCATTGAATCCTAAGAGCCGTACCTTTTTCACAGCACTCACCCTTGAGTCATTATTGAAGGAAGATGGAAGGTTCATAGTACCACCACATTTTCCCTCTCCTAAGAAATGAGAAACACAGAAGCACATATGGACTTTGGAGTGCCCTAGAAGGACCACCTACGATTCACCATGCTATGAGGATGCAATCTCACTTCAGAAATAAGAAGACAAAATTATTTAAATAATTATACTGTAACCACTCACTCTTCCCGCACATTGAGAAAGAAATCCATCTGTGGGCTGCTTGAATTCAGCCAGCTCTCCCACCTGTACAGCATTGTGAGCTGCTTGAGTTCTGCCAGCTCTCCCACCTGTACAGCATTGAGGCCGTACTGCACCGAGCCGTGAACAGGCCACCAGTGGTTTTTTGTCAAGTGATGTGATTTTTCAAACCTTGCTCACCTATTACAAGACAGCACGGATGATAGGGCACACAGACATAGAAAAATTACCCCTACTCTTCTCCTGGGAAAATACTGCAGCAAGAATATTATCTTCTAGCTGTAATACAGGACGGAATTTAAAAAGAGAGCGATGCCATTAGCACAGAGCTCTGCATCTTTCCAAGCCTTCTTCCTGCAGCCATATTCTCCATGACCTATGAGGTGCCCCTTCATATTGCAACCCCAGCACCTAAGAACTGGATAATTCAGTGATTTTCAACCAGGGAAAATAGGCCTACCCCACCCCTGGGGAGTAGTATCGATGGAGGAGTTTAGAAATGCGTGTGGGGTATGAGAAGTGCAGCTATGATGACATGAATTGGAGAGCTGGTCTGTCTTTTAGTTAAGGGAAACCAGAAATATGTGAGCCTGTTCCACAAAATATCAAGACCGATTCTTCTGTTGCAGGGTATGGCCATAGAATTGTCATTTGGTTCCAAGCCTATGGTTAAACTCTGATGCCAAATCACTTTCCTGTCCCTCAATCCCTCAAACCACTGCACTCCTCTCACACAAAGTGTGCTACTAAAACCAGCATTGTCTCAGATCCTGAAATCTGATTCTCTAAGAATTTAGCCACAAAAGAAAAATAATGGAGGGAAAGAAAGTAAATGGAGAAAAGAATACAATAATTCTTAAAGTTACAGATAATCACATTTCTTGATTTTTAAATACAACTTTAGAAAAACTAGGAATCAACCTAAACTAATATAAAAAAAAATTTTGCTTATCATTGTCCTATGGTTATATTTCTCTCATGCTCCCCTTACTCTACATCTTTAACCCCAAATTTAATCACTGACAGAAATAGATGGTTGGGATATGACCATTTAATTATCTGGTTCTGCACCAAGTAAGGTATTTTTTTGGCTGAGTGTACGAATGTACAATGTATTGCATGTGTCACCACACAGTGGCGTTCAGGCAAATTCAACCATAGCCTGTTTTTGTGTGACCTGGAAGCGAAGAGTGGCTTCTACATTTTTAAAGGGTTGTTAAGAAGAAGGAAGAAGAGGAGAAAAAGAAAGAGGAGGAGAAGGAGGAGGAGGAGGAGGAGAAAAATATTTAACGGAGATCACATGTGGCCTCACATAGCCTAGAATATTTACTATATGACTTTTTACAGGAAAAATGTTCTGACTCCTGTCTGCATTAATAATTTTTAACTCAAGCATTTTGAGACCAGGGATAGTGATAAGGCCTCTCCTGAGAAAATATTGATCAGTCTCAGCACCATGCAAAGAGGTTTCTAACTGAGGATATATTTTAAATAACAAAGCTGTAGAAAAGGCAGCTCCTAACTTGCCAATCCTGTATGTGGTCTGGAAGCAGATATCAAACGTAAATCCCCATGAGCCTTAGCAAAGCATCAGGTCTTGCTGTGCATTCAAAAGAATGCCCTCATTTTGGCTTAAGGTCATTAGCAATAGCCCCCAGGTCTTTACTAATGTGTTACTGATTCAGGGGCCCAAATAGTCATCTGGAGCTCTATCCCTCCTACCTCAGTTTCCATTAATTCTTTGCTATTAAGTAGCAAACAAATTAGGCAAATATTGTCAAGAAGGGGATTATGAAGATTATAATTAACAAAAGAGACAGTTGGAGGATTTATAGCAAAGGCTGGTTCCAGTCAAGTTTCACTGGGAAAGAGCATCATCTCTATCTCATTTGCCAGTAATTAGCTGTGCCGTTATTGCATTGTAAATACTGCTTTAATTACCGCACTCCTTAGTTCAGAAGATGGAACTCGGTATCCTTATTGGATTTCATGTTCTGGCAATCCCTCAGAGCCTTTGCTGTGCACAATAGATGTATGCAAATGCAACTGGTAATGGCTACGTGAAAGGATTACAAGGAATAGATTTGAACAATGTGAGTCACGCACAGTTCTGGAGAAGGAATTGCCTGCGCCCACTTCCCCTCCCCCTTTCATTATAATCCTGATCCCCCTTACTCTGGAGTCTCAGGAAGAATTAACGAACATAGATAAGGCAACTCTGTTGGGATAACATTTGCAAAGGCTTAACTAAGCCAGTGGAGATAACCATCTTTAGGACATACAGGCTATAGAAAGAAAGTGGTCATTAATTAGGCATTAGTAGCATCAGCTAGGAAATGAACCATGAGGTACAGGGGCCAGAGCCAGAGAACTCGGGCTTGAGGCTCAGCTCATCCATTAACTCACCGGGTGGTTTGGGTAAATCATTTCTCTTTGGAACCTTAACTTTCACCATTGAAAAATGGGGAGTTAAATTAAGTGGTTGCATGTAACTCCAGATCAAAAATTGCATGGATTTATACATTTTATTTTGAAAGACATTTTAAAACACATCTATTTTAATTCTGTGTGGCAGATTTCACTGATGCCACATGATATCCCCTAAGGCCACCTTTGATTTCAGTTGCTACTATTGTAGACAGTTCTATGAAAGTTTATGCTTCCTTTGCATTGTCAATTGCCTACCAAGTGCATGCCTTGCTTTTCCATATTCTGCTCCGGGATCAGCTCTCTGAGCACCACATGAGTGGAGCTCCCGAAGGCAACACTCAATGAAAAGGAGGCAGGTCTAGATGCATTCATCCTGGAAAATATTCGGGATGCTCCTGAGGGAACCCAGAGGAATTGAAACCTGTTGACTATAAAAGTGACCTCAATATTGTTCTCTTTATTGGCTTTTTGTCCTTCCTTGCTTCTTCACACCTGCTTCCAAGGTTTAACTCCTAATAAAATCTTCCCTTCAAGGTACTTATTTCAGACTCTGCTTTCAGGGAACACAAACTAACACACTCTTTTAGTTTAATGACAAAGGAATTAGGTGGAAAGGGAATGATGTAACTAGACAAAGGTGAGTGTTTAATCTAGTGTTCTTTCCACTGCCCTATTTATAGAAGGACAGTCCACATGGTTGAAAAATATACGCAGAGGAGACCTACTGTGCTTCCTTCTTAACACTGCATCAAAAAAGATACAACCAGCCAATAGAGAAATATTAACAAAGCACGTGATATAAAAGTTAAGACTCATCACAGATGAACGAGATTATCAATAAAAAGAGAATAAGAACACATTTTTCACATCAAATGGACCCAGATTTGAACTGTAGCTCTGTCATTTAGTAGCTGTGTGATTTTATTGTATAAGCTTTCTTAACTTTATTTTGCTTATCTATAAGATGTCACAAACAATAATACCTAAAATACAATAACCTCCCAATAATTATCTTATAAACATTGTTCTTACCAACCAAAAAAGAAAACGATCAATACTGTGAATGATAACTGTACTCAAAACTTTAGATTTTAATCTGTGCTCTTTCCAAACGAGAGCCTGATACAAGTGTTTTTCCCCCCCCCTTTTTTCTGATTATTGAGGCACAAAGACACAGCAAAACACAAATGAAAGAGGAACACTGAAAATGCTTTTTTTGTCTAGGACTTCGACAGAGGCTCTTTGATGACATTTGGCACTAATTTTCTTCTTCCTTTTGTGTTATAGACTGACACTCTCATAGTTGATGAAGACTGAGACAGAGATCCATCCTTCCTGGCTCTCCGTTTTTCTAAGCCACCTGTGCCAACTGGTAGGAAACGTATTCCAGATTTTGCAGAATTAGCAGGCAAGCATCCAGTGATGAATACACAGGAATGCAAAGCCACGTCAGGAAATCATCCAATCTCAAGGGCCTTAAATGTCATCAGATCTTCACTAAGTAACCCTGCCAATTGGTAACCCTACCTCTCCTGAATATTGTCACATTCCAAGACAGACTATTCCATATTTTGACAGCTCTGACTTTTAGAAATCATTTCTTTATACTCATCCAAAATATTTTCCCTGTGATTCACATTCATCATCTGTCATAATTCTAATCTGCTACATCATTTAGAACAAAAGCTAATCATTTTGCCATATGGCAACCCTTGAAAAGAATTGGAAATCTCAGCCACATCTGCTCTTGGTTGCCACTTCTTCTGAAACCCCATATCTTTCCTTAGTTCTTCACTTATTTTCCACCACTCAGGGAAATCAGAAAAATAACTTGAAAAAATCTGACTACCTAACGTTCTTTGAAATTAAAACAATAATAATAACATGGCTTTATTTTTAAACAAATCATTGAGAGTTGACCCTCTGATCAAATAGGTGCATAACTACACTTTACTTACAAGCCAGATGTTCAGATAGGAAAAACACGGATTCTGGAGTCAGGACAATGTAAATTTGAACCTCAGCTCTGCTATTTATTAGCTGAGTGATCTAAAACAGAGGACTTCACCTCTCTGGGCCTCAGTTTCTGTATCTGTCAAGTTGACAACACCTGTCTCAAAGAGTTACTGTGAGGATTAAATGAGAGAAATAATGGGAATACGCTCAGGATGTAGCCTGGCCACGCAGTACAGTAAAAAGAAAATGAGTTTGAAGCACATGAAAGAGTTGGAATCCTGGCTGTGCTATTGTTTATCTATGAAAATTTGTAGGAGAAATCCAGGTATTCTAAGTCCCCTTTTCCTCATTTGTCACATGGGAAGTAACACTGAATTTTAAAATTGCATTGTATAGATTAGAAATATTATTTGCAAAATGTCTACCACAGACCCTGTTTTTTCAGTTATCTTTATTTTTACAAACTTACAAAAGTTTCTTTTTCCCTTCTCGTCCACGGAATCTTACTAGAACATGTAAACCAGGGTTATCTCCTAAATCTAAGTTTTTACGGAGGTGGGAATGAGAGGAATAAACATTATGACAAGAAGATGTTGAACATGAATTTATGAAATGCAAAGAAAAGTCCTAAAGATTCCTCTGGAAAGTCAAAGATTTTTAATTTTTCCTGTAAAAAGCCATATAGTAAATATTCCAGGCTATGTGAGGCCACATGTGATCTCCGTTATATATTTTTGTCCTCCTCCTTCTCCTTCTCCTCCTCTTTTTCTCCTCTTCTTCATTCTTCTTAACAACCCTTTTAAAAGGGTTGTTAAGAATTTTATAAAATTCTTTTATAAAATAATTTAGAAAAAATATGATTTAAAATACTGTTATGACAATATACATTCTGCTTTCTTCTAGTATTATTATTATTATGAATATTACTGAGACCAGGTCTCACTCTGTTGCTGAGGCTAGAGTGCAGTGGCATTATCACTGCTCACTGCAGCCTCTATCTCCCGGGCTCAAGCCATCTTCCCACCTCAGCCTCCTGGGTATCTGGCTTTTCTTTTTTTTTTTTTTTTTTTTTTTTTTTGGTAATTGGTAGAGATAAGGTCTCCCTGTGATGCCTGGGCTAGTCTCAAACTCCTGGGCTCAAGTGATTCTCCTGCCTCAACCTCCCAAAGTGTTAGGATTACAAGTGTGAGCTGCCATGCAGACTAATTTCTTTGTATGCTAATGTTCATAAAGAGATCAAGAGTCTTGTAACTGTGACAAAACAGGACACCAGTGATTCTGTCATTTCTCGAGTTAAAACATCATCAGAGAAATTCATAGGGATTAAGCCAGATAAAAAGTGCCTGAACCATTGGGAAGAATGTCAAATGTTCTGGATGATGCAAAGGAAAGACAGATAAAACACCACAGAGCATCTAGCTAGGGGCACAGCTTTCAAGAGGTGTGGGCCTGCTTATGAGCTGTAATGGCAGGAGGAGTACAATGGGCTCAGTGCCAGTCCATCACTGACCCTGGAAAAATATGCCCCCCACACACATCCTTCCAAAAAAGACTATCTGAATGCATGAAAGCCAAGTAAAGAAGTGACAACTTGCAGGCTAAGGAAACTGACTTCTAAGCCTAAAGTTAAAAGCAACTCTGAAAACATGCACTGGAAAAGACATCAGAAGATTTCACTACTGGCCTGTTCTCCACTCTGCTTTGTACCCTGAATAATTCCCTTCTCCATCTCAACACCTCAGCTTTACCACCTGTAAGATGGAATTAAGGTGCATCGGCTAACTTCTGAGCTGTTTTGGTTTTGTTTTGTTTTTAGCACCAACAAGTGCTGTGTTTCTTTTCTGTCAAAGGTATTTAGGATTTATTTGTACCAAGAAGTCAGCAAATTGCTAGGTGACTTCTAGCATAGAACCTGGAACAGTAGAAGTTGCATTAAAAACACACACACACACACACACACACACACACAAGAAATGCCTGGAAATGCACTGCTTCAACATGTTCAAGGTGGTTAGTTAACATGTGGCCAGCTGAAACATACTATCACTTTGAAGGCACTGGCTTTCACTTCATTGGAAGAGCAGACTGAAGCCCAGCTCTGGAAATTCTTGCATAAAGTATAACTTCCTCAGGAATGATAATGGAGTCTCCCTCACTTCTTTTCAAAGAGGCTTTGTTCAGAGTCTTCAAGGTGGTAACATGAGCTCCTGTATTCTACGCCAAAAGGGAAATCATCATATTATCTCTCACGCACATACTTGCATCCTCCCTTCCTTCTACTGCCCAGCCTTGCACTTTTTTATCACAGAGCAGAGACTAGACATGTTCAAGTCTGCGCTCTGTGCAGACAGCAAAGACAAGTCTTGGGAAAGAGGTGCTGTCTAGGGGCCTTCTGACATGAATACAAGCCACCCCCATACCATGTGATCATTCACTATGTAGATCTAAGGAAAAATAAAACTTGGATCCCTAAATACAAACCTCTTGGAAATACTTCCCTCCTGTAGATACAGCCTAAATGTTCAATATTAATGACATAATTACATAATTATTACATGCAATGATAATAATGATATAATCATTAATACCACCCTACTGGAACATAAGCACTCTCATCTATTAATAACCACATACACATATCATGCTGTCATTATGAAGGTTATAAATTGCTTCTCCATGTGCTATCTCCTTACAGAAATGAGGATGCTATGACGCTTTGCCCTCCTGGACGTCCCTGGGGACGCTGGTTGTCTTGATGAGCTGCTAAAAAAGGTAATCTCTGAGACACTTTCCCTAGCATGGAAGAAAGGCAGTATTCATCCTTGGCCACCCACTCTCTATCTTACTCTTTATCTCCTTCATTAAATGCCTTTGCCATTCCATTCCAGCAACAGAAGGCTGGGGTGGGCCAGCCGGATGGCATGGTGCTGAAATCACTCCCCATAAAAACGTGCCTGCAATGTTACAACAGCTTTGATACTGTTGTAATGTACCCATAAAATCAAGGAACATATGTAGAGGCAGCTGCTGGTGGCAGTGAAGGAATGTAAAAAATATGGGGCTGTTGAAAAACTTTGATAGATTTTACTGCTAGCCAAGTATATGTTTTTTTATGGTCTGCTGTATGAACCTACAAAAAAAAAATCATGCTTTTCTTTTGTGTGTTTATTCATTGCATCATTTACAACAAATTCTTCAGACAAACTAGGAGAGCATGTGATTAGTTTTCAAATCAGTGGTAGAAAACTCAGAGAGAATAAAAGCGCCTTTTAATAAATGGTCCTTGGAAAGAAGTGGGGCAGTCCTAGGTATTAGAAAGAAGTTAATGTTACTCCAAACCATTTCCCTACATCACACCCTCTGCATCCATCAGGGTCATCAGAGGATGGCTATTCAGCTGCTTGGATCTGGCAAGGATTTTGCAGCAATTAAGTGACAATCAGGCAGGGATATGATTATTAATGGAGGAAAATCAGATTACCTAAGCCTGGAGGTAATAATAATATACAAGCAATATAAGCATATACAAGATAAATCAACAGGATATAGAAAGAATTAGAACTACTATTATATTTCTTTGTATGTAAAATCACAGGAAAGACAGTATGTTTTACTAATACTTAATATATGCTCAATGGGAGTTCTTCCATCACTAGCAGGTTAATGTAGGTGAGAACTCAGTCCAAAATTTGTGCATTAAGTGTTCATATGTTGGGATAAATGCTTCAAATATTTTATCATAAATGTGTGACCAAAATGTAATACTTCTGTAGATTGCAGGTTGATACAAGTTTTTTTTCTTATAGTTTTTATTTCTCCAGCATTTTATTGCATAGTTAGAAGAGCTCAGATGCATATGTCCGCAATGCCACCTTATCCTGTTCTCTCCAGCACACCAGGTGGTTCTCTTTGCTGCAAGCCACAGTCAAGTTTAAAAGATTTTTTAAAAAAATCAAGAGTGAATTTGGCATAGTTAGAAAAAATAAGTATGGTTTGATAATGGAACAGAGTTTACATACTGGATTTCTCATATATATATGTATTTGGACATATATATGTATTGGGACATATATGTATTATATATACGGAGAGAGAGAATGCTGTGTAGTAAGTGGGCAAGTCATTTACTCTCACATGATTATAAAATGGGGATACTTTACAAGTATCTTTACGGGATTGGTCGTACTCAATAAATGGAAACTATTATAATGAATATTTTTCTCCTGTAGCATGTGCCCACTAACAAGCAAATAATTCAAAAGATTTAGTATTATCATAGTGAAAAGATACTTAAGCAAGGAAGAAAATAAGAGCAGCTTGAATAAAGAATGAGAATGAAGGAATTTAAAATACGGTCTAATGAAGCTCTTTCAGAGCCCTGCTAAGCACAGCAAAACAAGAAGGTTAGCACAATCCTAAGCAGCCAGGAATTGCTATCTTTGGAAAAAGACACAGCTTGGTCTTCAATGATTTATCTCTTGGCAACACAGGGACAAAGGAAACAAGTACATTTCCATTTCTGATTTCCAGGGCTCAGGTGAAGAATCTATTAATATGCATAAAAGGCCAGATGGACTGGCCGAGGCCTGGAGCACAAAGGTTAGTTTTGGAGGAACCATCTGCGGCTTGTTCTTATGCTTTGGTGAAAAAGCCAGTGAGAGCCCAGAATACAACACAACCAATTAGGAAGGCAGGAGCTGGAGGCCTGCTGGCTCTGTCAGCCTTCCACTGCTACAGAAAAATGCTGGTTTGAAGAATGGGAAAATGTATCAGCAATTTTTTATTCCTCCTGTTTTCGTTTTCACAAACAACTGGACATAGTTTGGCAATTAAGAAAGTGGCAGAGAAGGACATAGTTTGGCAATTAAGAAAGTGGCAGAAGGCTCATCCAGATAGACATGTCCCAGTTCCACAGAAGTTTTCTGAACACCCTCTTCCCACAGCAACATCTGGTATCTTGTGCCCGTGGTAGGCCCCGAGAGAAACCTGGTTCCAGGTACCCACTGAAGTAAAGACCAAACTACCACCAGCAGAGTTTACTAAATGCCATCACAATTTGGTATCAATCAGTATTACCTACCTTCCTGAAAACTCCACATGAAACTTTCAGAAATGCTGAGTTTCTGATGCAAAAATAAACACCTCCATTATCAGGCTAATGCGGCAGGTTTTAGTGTCAAACAAAATAATTTTAAATGTCAGCTCTTACTGCCATTTGATTTCAGGCAGGCTACTTCACCACTCTGAAATGCCATCTCTCCCTGTGAAATAATGATAATAACAAAGCTTCCTTATGTTAAAAGTAGATTAAAGAAAGAAAAAATGTGCATAAGAAAGCATCATAGTTCACTCTTTGTTGTTATCCATGTATTTTGTCTACATGTGTCTCCTGAGCACCAGCTCTGTCCCAGGCACTCCTGATACAGCTGTAAAAGACACATAGTATAATAGCTTATAATTAGCAACTAAAATACAGAACAAAAAAAACCAGTAAAATTGTATTAATTTGAAAAATAGAAAAAAAATATCATTTTTAAAAACTCCATAACCCTACTGGCCATATATAACCAAATATAATATTTTGATAAATTTCCTTTCTATAATTCTTTTCACACAATTAACAATTTAGATAAAGCCAAAGCTTATGAAAAGTACAAATCAACTACCAATAACTCATTAGTGGGCTTTCTGTAGGAATATATTACAAACATTTAGCAAATGATTTTTGTTAATTTTCTTTTGTTCTTTTATACATACATATAGGGGTGCACATCCACTTTTTTATTACAAGATTTTTTAAATATTGTAATAAATCAGTCAAAATGTTATGATAAAATGGATTTACAAGCACAAAGATCTCAATTTGAATCTAGGCTCTCTCCCTAACTAGCTGTGTAATACTGGAAGAATTAACCTCTCTCTCAGATTCATTTTTCTCATTTTCAAATTTAGTGTAATTATACTACGTTTAATTCAGTTATTATGATGTCTAAAAGAACACAAACTCTTTACTATTTTATAAAATTAATAAATGGCTGCTTTAGATCTTATGATGAGTTTATAAAAATTGCATAGATGAAATTTTAAAGTTCATCTTTGACCTAGGTAGCCAACGAGAAAAATAAGTACATTTTCGATAACTTTATATTGACAATAGAGTGACAACACAGAACAGGGTAAATTTAACTACTGTAGAACTTACGTTCCTCTCCTAAAACCTACTTCTAAGCACAGTTGAATTGGAATCAACCAGTAAGGAAGACTTTTTGAAAAAACAAATATAAAGAGCTCTGTAAATTTTTGACTATACAAGAGATTCAAGATGTAGAAGCGAGAGGTCAGTTTTTGTGTTTGTTTGTGGTTTGGTTAGTTCTATAATCAATCGATAGAATTGTCCAAATTTTTCTGTCATAGTGCCAAAACAAAACATTCTTTTGGTTTAATGTAGAAACTGGGTCACAGGTAATTGGGAAAGTATGCTGAACTTTCAATTTAAGGAATCATGTTCAGCCATAGAGAGAAGTGAATTATAACTAAAAGTGTCCTGGAAGGAGACTCCTTCCCCTTTCCTTTTCTTCTACCAGAGTCAGGCATAGAGACAATAAAATAGAGATAACAGAGATAGATAATCATACTCATCTACTGCCTCTAACCAAAATAGTTTCCTTCCATTGCCAAAAAGTTTGCAATTTTCAAACCTATGACAGAATATGAGATCTCTGCTCAGCAAGATATTAGGACATCTTGGGCTCCTTCCAATTCCACATTAGTAGGAATTCTAGAAATCTTTAAAATCTACATTATTTCCTACTTAGGCCATTAATCTGTCCCTCAGAATTCTAACCATCATCTACCAGAGCTTGCCCTTGTGTTCCTGGAATATATTTGGTTTGGCACTTTATTTTAAAAGATTGTAATTTGTTGCCCTAGATTGTGTGTTTCTACATAAAGTGTTAGTACCTTAAGAGTAGGGCTATATCTTTTACTTTTCTTCTGTGCCTCACGGTACATAGCATCAAGCAGGTTTGATGAATTGACGCTAAGGTTATGAGATTCTTCAGGGATAAAGAGGCCAGGTTTGCATGGTACACGTGCACACAATATAAAGAGGAAATCTGGGTCATTCATTTTGCAATTCCTAACTTCCTGGAAAAAAAATTCATGTGGATCCTCTTTAATGTCATTTGATAAACCTATGTTAGAGAAAGATAAAATGACTCTCAAAATGTGACTTATTTCCCGCTAGAAGGGATATCAAACTATTCAAAGTCCCATTCTTCCTCTCAATTCTTACAAGTGAGTGTTACATAGTCTCATAGACTTTCATTCTTCCATTAATTTCAAGGCTATTTACTAGTAAGCATCAGTCGGTTATTAAGAACCATAAAAACAAGTTTTATAAGTTAAGATTAATGCTTTACTTAAATCTACTGAACACTTTAAATATTTTACAAAAAAACAAAAATGGAAAAACACTGTTCCCCAACTGACAGAGCATCTACCACCTACCGTGGACACACACAAGCAGAGGCAAACATACAAGCACATGATTGGATTCCTGCTTAAGAGTGAGACTGACTGGTCTAGGTGGGTCTTGAACCCTCCTGAGTGTCTGAAGCAGTTTAAAAACATACAATGAAGAAAGAAGGATGCTAAGACCAATTTATATTCTAGTTTAGATAGAAATCCTTGTAAAAACGCCCACTCTGCCACCATTTCTCACCCATAAAAATGTCTATGAACCAAACAATGCTAGTGTTATCAACAGAAAAATTAAAACCATCACACATTGCTAGCGGGAATGTAACATGGTGCCGCTACTCTGGAAAACTGCTCAGCAGTTTCTTTAAAAAGTGAAGAGCAGAGTTACCATATGCCACAGCAATTTGACTCATGGGCATCTACGAGGAATGGAAAATAGATGTCCACACAAAGATCTGTACAGAAAGGTTCACAGCAACATTATTCATAATAGTGAAAAAGTTGACATAACCCACATGTCCATCAATTGGCGAATCAATAAAGAAAATGCGGTATAGTCACGTGTCTTAGTTTGTTTTATATGGCTATAATAGAATACCTGAGACTGGGTAATTCATACAGAAATTTATTTCTTACTGTTTTGGAGGCTGCGAAGTTCAAGATCAAGGGGCCTACATTTGGCAAGGGTCTTCTTGTTATGTCATCCTTGGCAGAAGGTGGAAGGGCAAGCAATCGTGAATTGCAGGAAAGAGGAAGAGGGAGAGGAGGATGAAGAGAGCCAAACTCATCCTTTTATCAGGAAACAACTCCCGCAATAATTAACCCATTCCCCTAACAATGGCATTAATCTGTTCATGAGGGCAGAGTCCGCATGACCACATGACCTAATCACCTCTTAGAAGATCCACCTCTCAACATTGTTGTATTTGGGATTAAGTTTTCAACATGTGAACCTTGGGGAACACATTCAAATTGTTATTTTGCCAAGACCTCAGGCACTTAGAATACTATTCAGCAAGTAAAAAGAATAGAAGTCCTAATATACTCTAAAACAGGATAGACCTCAAACACATTATACTCATTGAAGAAAGCAAGATATAAAAGAACACATATTATATGATCCATATATTAAAAAAATCCAGAAAAGGTAAATTTATAGATACAGAAATTGTGGTTGCATAGGGCTGGGGATGGATATGGGAGGTGAATGTAAATGGGCAAGAAGTTTCTCCCATTAAGGGTGATGGACATGTTCTAAAATTAGATTGCAGCAACAGTTGTACAATTCTGTAAATATACTACAATTCCTGCACTTGTATACGTAAACCAAGTGAAGAAGGGTGAATTTTACAGAATCTCAATGTTATCAATGAAGCTGTTTTTTAAAATACTGATATCTCCTACAGGAAGTGTCACAGACTCAGGTTTGAGAAAATACAAGTAGAACAGGATACTTCCTCCCCAGGATAAACTAGTGAGAAAGGTTCTCATTTCAGAGCTCTGCCCATCTGGAGAAGACATGCAAAGCTGAACCTATAGGAAGAGTTTTCAAACTGGATTAAGACACCCCTAGACAACATGACCTGAGACTTCCTGATAGATGAGAAAACAGATCTGTATTTAAAATTGGGATAAGCAGTTGGAAAAGCAATTTGCTACGGTGGTGAGAAAGCCAGACTTGGAATTCGATGACCTGAATTCAAATAGCTCTACTTCTCCCCTCTCTAAGCTTCAGCTTCTTTAACTGTTAATATTTATAGCAGTGGTCCATTACGGAGCACTTCCCACTTGCCAGGAACTATTTTAAGGTGTCTTTCATAAGTTAACTCATTCAAATCTCCAAAGAGAATTTATGCTTAAGGTTTATGTTTACTTCCAAACCTACATACAGGGAGGTTGGTTAACTTACTAAAAGTCACATAACTGCCGAGTGGCAAATTGAATGATATTTGAATCAAGTGGTATGAGTCCTGGACCTGGGAGTTTTTCCCATTATACTGTGCATATCATACTTTTAGGATCCAACAAGGTAGATAACTTGATGAGCATCTCAGAAGAAAGCTTTACAGGCATTCAGAACAGAACAGCCCACAAAGAAAAGAAGATTAGACAGGAGACAGCCCCAGGTTTTGGCCTCTTAGTGCATCATGAAATTAGATAAGATGCCAAATTTTCACACACTTACTTTCCCACTATGTAAAATGGAAATAATAACAGAACTTATTTCCAAGGGTTTTGGTGTGAGCAGTAATATGAGTAAAATGTAAAACCTTGGGCTTTACCCCTAGTCATAAGTGTTTGTTATTACTCTTGGCATTGTTATATGAATGTATAAGAAAAGTGGCTGGTCAATAAATGCTGGCTGAATCTAAATCTGACCTAGTTATGTGACTGCTTGAGTCACTTTATCACTCTGGGTGTCAGCCTCAACAGAAATTCAGAGGCTTGAACCACGTGAGCTCTCAGATCCCTCTCAGATCTCACAGTTAGTGACAATAATATACCATGACATTAACAGTTACTTTAATAATTATGATGACATTAACACTTATCTTATCAATTTACTTTGTTATAAATTTACAAAATACCATCAGGCCCTGAAGTCTACCACTTATTAAGCACCAACTATTTAGAATATTCTTGTTAATCTTCACAACAATTATCCAAGGTATGTATTATTAGACTCTTTTAAAGGTGAGGACAGTGAAATCCATTTGTTTTCAAATTAGAAGGGAGTTGGCCTTCCTATAAACTTACCTAGTTGATAAGAGGTAGAAAAGGAATTAAGACTCAAGTCTTTCTGGCTCAAAATAATTTCTTATCACATATCCCCTGTCTCCCCACACGTTAGCTGATAGCCAGGTTAATGTCTGTAGTTCACTCTTTATACTCCTTGAAAAGTCAAGGTTGTTGTGATTTGATACTATTGAGATGCCACTGACAAAACATCAATTCCTTCTGATGCACCATACCCCATGTCCAGATTCACAAAGGAGAAAAATGAGGGTAGACTGACTGACTGCATTAAAATGTCTTGGAAGGCTGTTAATTTTAAATTTCTTCCAAAGAGCCATTAAGACATCATTAGATTTCTATAATCTCAGTTAACATACAATTTCAGAGGGACCACCTGTTGTACATACAGAGGCCACCTGTGCCAGCCAAGGAGGTGTTGTGAATTCACCAGCACCTCAGGAGTTTGCTTTCAATTAGTTTAATTCCTAACATGGCTTGATTTCCTGAGTGTGAGCTCTGCTCTAGCAAGGCCAAAAGCACTTTCCTGAAGGGGATTCCAAGGACTTCTACCTCCAAGACAGGATAAGTGGGAGAATTGGAAGTCAGGAAATTAAATTAAGATCCCATGGCAGACCAGACATTTTAGGAATAACAATAGACTCTTCAGCCCAGGCTAGCCTAGCCAAGGATATGACATTCTGTGCCAAGGCATGTTTTCTATCAAGGTCAATATCCTTTCCAAGAGATGTGTTCAAAGTCAGTTTCCTCTGCCTTCCAGGGCACTAAGGGGCTAATTCTCAAAGCCAATGGAAATGAAGAGGTGAAATTTTTCTCCTACCACATAACACCAACATCTACCTAATTCTGAGTATTTGTGTGGCCTGGTAACTTGATTCTGAGCCCCACAATCAGAGCTTACCTGCCTAACAACCACTAATCAAGCCTGATGATTAAAAAATTATTTCTGGTGGGAACAGTGGGTCATACTTGTAATCCCGGAACTTTAGGAGGCCAAAATAGGAAGATCACATGAGGCCAGGAATTCGAAACCAACCTGGACAATATAGAGAGACCTCCATCTCTACAAAATATAAATAAATAAATAAATAAATAAATAAATAAATAAATAAATAAATAAATAAAAATTAGCCAGGCATAGTGGCAAGTGCCTATAGTCCCAGCTACTCAGGAGGCTGAAATGGGAGGATTACTTGAGCCCAGAAATTTAAGGCGGAAGTGAGCCATGATCATGTCACTGCACTCCAGCCTGGATGACAGAGTAGGACCCTGTCTCAGAAAAAAATATATATATTATTTAAAAATTCAAATGTATACAAAAGCAGAAGACTCATTTAACAAGTCTTTATGTACCTAAAAACTTAACGTACATAGAATCTGGGTTTAGCAATTATCAACTTCTGAGCAATCTTATGTTCTCAACACACCCCTTCTTTTCTTCCTCCCTCACTAGATTTTTATGAAAGAAATTCCAGACATATTATTTCAAAAAAAAATTTCATCATATTATTTCAAAAAAAATTGTATATAAAATGGTAAGAAGTCTTGTTTAGAAAAATTAACTATAATACTGCTATAACACCTGATTAAAATTTAAGAATTTTTCTTTAAGATCATCAAACACAGTCTATATTCAAATACACCTGTCTGTCCCATGGACAGTGGGACTCATTACCATGACTCGTTCAAATCCGGATTTACATAAGGTCTGATTTATTGATATGTTATTTAAGTAACTTTTAAATTACAGTTTTCTTCCTCTCCCCAACCCCCATTATTTTAACTTTTGCAAAGAAGCTAGGTGATAGGTGTTACAGAGTTTTCCATTATCTGAATCTGAATAACTAAAAGTGGTGTAAATTACCATGTTCTTCTGTCCTCTCTATTTCCTACATATTGACAGTTGGCTCTAGAGACTCAACTAGAATCAGAGTTGACATGTCAAGAATATTTCATAGACCACATGCATCTCCATCAGGAGTTGTATAGTGTAGATTGTCTTTCTTTGTGTAATCTGAACAGTCATTGATGATCATTGCCTATATCCATTGTTTCACCTGGGATTCCAAAATGTTTGTATTCTAATTCTGCAATCTCTTCTTCATTTATTAGCTACAATGTTTTGATAAAAATACTTATTCAGTAACTATGCAGTTATTCTCAAGTATAGTTTCTAATGGAAAATGATGATAAATGCTTGGTTGTTTGTTAATTTATCATTTAAAAAATGTTTTGGTTCCCAGTAACTTACAAAGATGATCAATGAGATTGTCATTAATAGTATTATTATACAATCATAAATTCAAATGTATTTGATTTGTGCACTCCATTTCTGTGAGAGTTATTAATGTCAAATTATCCTAAAACTTTAGCCAGTGGGAGTCTCTTTCAGTTGATTCCTGAGTCCTTTTGCTGCAACCCTAGAAATCTTTGAAAGCTTTCCTTTTACTGTATGACCAGAAGCATTTTAATACTTTTCAGAATTATTTGTCAAATACTACATGCTTGTTTTTAGAAAATTAGGAAAACATTTTATGACAAGGAAAATAAAAATGATCCCTAAATCACTTCTCAGAGATTAATCACAGTTGTCTTATTTCAGTTGTTGTATATATGCATAAAAAGCTAAATTCTTTCCTGGATAATAATTTGGCAATATTAATGAGTGCTTATTTTCTACTATACTTTCATTAGTGTATTTATAAATCCTTATATTTATTAAAATATTATTTTTAATGGCTGCATCATATTCTATCATATGGATGCACCATTTTTTAAAATCAGATACCCCTATTATTATACTGTTAGGCTGTTTCCAATTTCCCACTGTCATAAATAAATCTTATCATAAGCTATGGTAAAATATATGTGTGTGTGTGTGTATATATGTATACACATGTATACACATACATACATATATACATATATGTATACACACATATGTGTATGTGTGTATATATGTATATATGTGTGTATATGTATATACGCATATACATATACACATACACACATGTATATATACATTTTATACACATATGTATATGTGTATATACATATACACACATATATACATACACATACATATACACACACACACACACATATATATACTTAAAATTTTTAAGCTATACACATAATAAATGCAAAAAAAGCATTTGGCTTAATTTTTACTTTATAGGAAAAAGCTAAAACTACAAAACCCTTAAAAGAAAATACAAATAATTCTTCATGACTTTGAGTTACTCAAAGCCATTACAGATATGACACCCAAAGCACAAATGACAAGAGAAAAAAAAAGAGGTTAATTGGATTCTATCAAAATAAAAAACTTTTGCCCTTCAGAGGACATATCCAATAAACACATACCAAAAATTAGTGAAAAGATAACCTGTAGAATGATAGAAAAGATTTGTGAATTATATACCTGATAAGGGACTTGTACATAGAATGAAGAACTCTCACATTTTGATAATAAAAGACAATTTGTAAATTAGAAAAGGAGCTGAATGGATATTTCTTCAGAGAAGATATACAAATTGCCAATAAACACACACACGACAAGATCTCAACACCATTTTCTGGCAGGGAAGTACAAATAAAAACTCCAGTTAGATATCATTTCACATCCACTAGGATGACAAACAAAAAAGACAAATAATAACAAATATTGGTTAGGATGTGGAAAAATCTGAGCCTTCATAGCTTGTGGTAAGACTGCAAAATGCTGCGGTCACGTTGGGAGACAGTCTCAAAAGACTGAACATAGACTCACCAATTCTACTGCTAGGTATAATCCCACCATAAATAAAAATATATATTCATGCAAAAACTTGTGTAAAAATGCTCATAGCAGCAATATTCACAATAGCTAAAAATTAGAAACAATTCAATATTCATAAACTGATGAATTAATAAATTGAATGTGATATATTTATACAGAAATATATTAGTCAGCACTAAAAAAGAATGAAATATTGGTATGCTACAATATGAATAAACCTTAAATAATAGGTTGGGCACTGTGACTCATGCCTGTAATCCCAACACTTTGGGAGGCCAAGGTGGGTGGATAACGAGGTCAGGAGATGGAGACCTTGCTGGCTAACACGGTGAAACTCCATCTCTACTAAAACTACAAAAAAAAAAAAAAAATTAGCCAGGCGTGGTGGAGGGGCGCCTGTAGTCCCAGCTACTTGGGAGGCTGAGGCAGGAGAATAGCGTGAACCCCAGAGGCGGAGCTTGCAGTGAGCCGAGATCGCGCCCCTGCACTCCAGCCTGGGTGACAGAGTGAGACTCTGTCTCAAAAAAAAAGAAAAATAAAATAAAACCCTTAATGACAGTATTCAAAGTTACAGAAGGCAATCACAAAAGATTCCATATTCTAAAATTCCATGTATATGAAACATCCAAAATAGGCAAATCTACAGAAACAGAAAGTATATTAATAGTTGCCTAGAGTTAGAGAAAGAGAGGAAATGAGAAGGGATGCTAATGAGTGAGGGGTTTCTTTTGGGGACATGAAAATGTTCTAAAATTGACTTTAGTGATGGTAGCACAATTCTGTGAATATACTGAAAATCATTGTATTTTATGGTATGTAGATTATGTCTAAATAAATCTGTGGGGGAAAAAAATCAGGTGAACCTTCAGGATAAAACAACAGGTCATTCTCTTTTTTACATTATTTTACAATATTTCCAACATCTGAAGATACAAATGATATCTCCCTACAGGAAAATCTATTCCTTCCAGAAATTTTTCAAAAATAAATAAAACACCCCAGATTGTCTTATTCTTCAGGTAGTACTGAAGCTAAAGAATACATTGAGTCAACTACCTTGCTATAAAAGACAGGGGAGGCAGCTAAGATACACAAGAGTTTATTCTGAAGCAATGTTTTCCTGTTGTGGTCACTAAATCACAGAAAATGCAGCAGGATATGAAAGCTCACCTTATTTTCTGACATGGAAATTCCAAGGTTATGCTTATCTGGGATGCATTACAGGAAATCATTAGACACATTCTGTTGAAGAAGGCAATCTTCCCCAAAATAGCATGAAAATACTCCCTCCTCTCAAAGTAGGGAGGTAGCTATGATGGTTCATTTCAGGTGTCAACTTCACCAGATTAAAGAATACCTGGAGAACTGCTAAAGCATTATTTCTGGGAATGTCGATGAAGGTGTTTCCATAAGAGATTGTTATGAGAGTCAGTGGGGTGAGTGGGGAAGATCTGCCCTGGTGTGGGTGGGCACAATTCAATCATCAAGGGCCAGGAGAACAAAAAGGAGAGAAAAGGATTCCCTTGCTCTCTCTCTCCTGGAGCTCAGACACTTTCCTGCTTCTGCCCTTGGTCATCAGAAATCCAGGCCCTCCAGCCTTGGGACTTCAGGATTTATGACAGCAGCCCCTCAACTTCTCAGGGGATTACTAATTATACCATCAGCTTTCCTGCTTTTGAGTCTTTTGGACTTTGCCTGAGTCCCTTGGGACTTAGCATCCCACGGTCTCCAGCTTGCAGATGGCTTGTCGTGGGACTTCTCAGCTTCCTCAATCACATAAGCCAACTCCCCTAAATAAATCCTCTTTTGTATATCTATGTATATTTCTATATCATCTGTATCTGTCTACTTACATATATATATATCCTATTGGTTCTGTCTCTCTAGATAATTCTAATACAGTACCAAGCACATCTATTTTAAAACTGATCCTGGAGTAAAGGGCGACTATTTATTCTGTGGCTAATCATTTGAGCTCAGGAATGATTTACACAGAGGAACTTCTTGGTTGGCCATTAAGGAATACTGTGAGAGGGAAAGAGAGCAGGTGATTGTGTAAGAGATTGAGAGAAGTTTGGGTGAGGATGAAGTTTTTGATCTCAAGAGATAGAGGCAGTACACATGAGAAGCTAAGGGAGTGTGAAGGAGATAGGTAGGAAAAAAAAAGTTCCATATAGCTAGAAAAGTGATCCAAGAGCAAAGAAGCTGAAAAGTATGTTGGGGTGCCCAGGACTACCTGGTGTCTTGACAGTCAGCCAGATAGGCCTGAACCTGTGTCCAGACATCCTGTGGACAAGAATGCCCTTCTGTCCACACCAAGCTCTCACATATTAGTCGTCCATGAACAGAAGCAATACCCAGTCCCCATCAGGAGATAACTTCACCACTAGCTTGGTGTCCCTGGAAGATACCTTTCTGCAATGCCCCAAGGACAATCCCAAGACGAAAGATATTCTCAGAGAGGAGCTGTGGGGCAAAGTGGGGCCAAGTGGAAAGCTTCAATACATAATACACAAAAGGGACTGCCATTAATGCTCTTATCCCCTAAGTAGATCCTCTGTTACTCAAGCAAGTGAATGTTACACAGATCAAGTACCCACGGCACATACTTTTCATATGATAGCTTGTAAGGCAAACCCTTTGAAAGAAGGTTTTATTTTGTAGAAAATATTGATTGTGATCTACAGTTGAGTTCTGGTACTTGAGGCAGGATTAAGAACAAATAAAATATTTTATGAGGAAATCCTGCCATTTATTGAAATGCCTATTGAGTTCAAGGCACTTTTGTTTCATGCCCTGGGAGGTAAATGTCATTTCCTTTTTATAAGGAGGCTCACCCTCTGGAAGAACAAACGTCTGGCTCAGAATCATATTGTTTGGAATGGCAAAGAAAAATCTCACACTTTAATCTTCAAACTTCTACGACCCAGCTTGTGAAAAACATTATGATACATTCTTCTCAATTGGTTGATTCGTTGCTTCTGAAGGGTGAATGAGCTGTAGAGGCACCACAGGAAAAAGCACAAGGTGATTCCTTTATAGGGAATGAGTTACCTATTTTACACTTACACATAATAGTTGCAAAATTCTCTTCCTTCAGTCAATAAGTATTTTACACCACATATGACACTCATAGTAGGTGTAAAATACATATTGACTGAAGAAAAGGAATTGGACACAATACTGTTTAGAAAACTTCTGACCAGACTGCATATTGTAATCAGAAGCCTTTTGCAGCTCCACTAATACCTTTAGAATCCCCATGCCCTTGCTAATAATATGATTACATCCTTCTGCCTTGGTGTTTAATCTCAGCAGTACCCCCACAGATAACTCAATTCCAGGGAACACCCAAGGTGAAATTCTATCACTAGTTTCACAATAATGAAAGCCATACATCATAGCCATAAATTGCCAGGGGCCCTGGGGTGGGATGGGAGGAGGTATTGTAATGGCCTTAGGTGATTACAAAGCACAGACATTTACCATGATGGGAAATGAAAGCTGTATCTCAGTTATACTCAGACAGTAAGCAGGATAACCCTTCTTTTTTATAGGCATCTCCCGCAATATAGACACTATTACAGGAAGCCTTGGAAGATCAAGTCAACTTTGTCAAAAAGCCTCAAGTTGTAAGGTTGAATATGCAGAATAAACTGAAGGTGCAGATTGCCCCGGAGGAAAAGTAAATGACTACATTTTTCTCCACTCAGTAATTCATTTAATAAACACAATTACCAAGACAGCAGTTTGAAGCTATGAGTACTAAAAGGAACTGCTTTGAGAGGACATATGGGAGACATCCTAACTCCTTAAATGAGACT
Organism: Piliocolobus tephrosceles; assembly: GCF_002776525.5. Classification (NCBI taxonomy): domain Eukaryota; kingdom Metazoa; phylum Chordata; class Mammalia; order Primates; family Cercopithecidae; genus Piliocolobus; species Piliocolobus tephrosceles. The sequence continues at coordinate 22,003,049 of NC_045446.1, read as the reverse complement.
CAAAAGCGTCTTATCTGGAATTACACATATAGACCATACCTTTAAATAAAAGAATATGAATAACTAATTTAAAAAAATGCCTCAATATCAGTCACATGGGAAACAAGCTTGTTTTTAGCTGTCTTTGCCTCTCCAGGACATGATATGGAATGCAATAGGAGCACTGCAGTTCTCTTAGCTTCTGTTCATCAACTAGCTCCCCTGGGCTGATTTCTCATTACTTTACCCAATATGGCTGGATACTTCTTAGGATGCCATGCCCTATTTCTGTCTGTGTCCAAGCATTTAGTTCAGTGTATCCACCTGGAGTTCTACTACAAAATAGGAGCAAGGTCAGCTTTATTTTCAAATCAAATCTGCTTCCAATTTGTTTAGTGGGATGATCACCAAAGACCTTTAGGTTTTCAAATCCAATGGACAGCTTCGGGTCCTGGAAACATATTTTTCACTTGACTTCCAGAATCCCACACTCCCTTGGCTTTCCTCCTATCTGGATCTCAAAATTCTAACCTAATTTCTTGTTATCAACCTGCCCTGTAAATTTTGAAGTATTCCAGGTCTCACCTACAGAGTTTCTAATCTTTTCTATCTACATTTACTCCTTTAGTGGTCTCATTTAATCTTGCAGGTTTAAATGCCATTTGTATGTTGATGATTCAAAAATGGATTTCTCCAGCCCTGGTCTACCAGTTCATGAACTCCTTACTTATGTATCCCACCACCTACTCAACAACTTCATTTAGATGGCTAATAGGCATCTGAAATTTGACATATATGTATTCATACCTATATGTCCATTTCTCTGCCTGTCCGTCTATTTATACAAATGTGTGATCTTCCACCCTTTATCTGTTCCTGTTCATATTTCTATCACAGTAAATGCCAACTCTATCCTTCCAGTGGCTTAGAGCAAAAGCCAAAGTCACCTTCATTTCATTCATTTTTCTCACACTCCAAATCCAACCCAAAAACAAATCTTGATCAATTGCCTTTAAAAGTCTATCTAGAAACCTATTACATTTTGCCCCTCCACCACTACCACCTTTGTCCAAGCCACTAACCTACTTACCCAGATTAGCCTAACACAGCTCCCTGTCTTTGACTTTACTCCCCTATATTCTATTCCCAGTATTACAACTGAAGTAATGTCTTTTCTTTCTTTCTTTTTTTTTCTTTTAGACAGATAGTCTCACCCTGTTGCCAGGCTGGGGTGCAGTGGTGTGATTTCGGCTCACTGCAACCTCCGCCTCCCAGGTTCAAGCAATTCTGCCTCAGCTTCCCAAGTAGCTGGGACTACAGGCATGCACCACCACACCCAGCTAATTTTTGTATTTTTAGAAGAGATGGGGTTATATCATTTTGGCAAGGCTGGTCTTGATCTCTTGCTCTCATGATCCACCCATCTCAGCCTCCCAAAGTGCTGAGATTACAGGCGTGAGCCACCGTGCCCAGTCAGTAAAGGCTTTTAAAAGTAAGTCCACTTACATAACTCATCTGTTCAAAACCTGCTAATGGTTTTCTATCTCATTCACAGTAAAAGTCAAAGCCTTTGGAGTGGCTCAGATATCGTTCAATGGTATGTCCCCTCCCTCTTCCCCAACACACACCTGAATGAATTCTGACCTCATCTTCTGTGATTCTCTCACTGGCTCAGTCTACACTAGCACAGTGGCTCCTTTTTGCTCTTCATTGAAAGAGACAATCAGGACCCTTTTCAAAGCTTTGCACTTGCTGTCCCTTCTGCTCAAAATGTTCTCCTCCTGTATCTTCATGTCCTTTAGTTATTGGATTAAAATATTACCTCCTCCATGAGATTTTCCCCGACAACCATTCCATTTGAATTGCAACCTTGCCCTCCCACAATTACCTATAACTTTTCTATGCTTCGTTGTCCATTTTTCTTCTTAATGCTTATCACTATTTGGCATGCCATATCTTTCATTATTTTTGATATGTTGTCTGTCTCTTCCCACGCATGCAAACTCCATGAGATCAGGAGTTTTTACCACTTTAATTGAAAGATGTGCCACAGTTTCAAAATAGTATGTATCAGACCCAGAATAGGCACCCCATGAATACATTTTGAATGAACAAATAAATGAATTCCACACTCAACCCCTTCATATTGAATAGCATAATATATTTACTTAATGACTGGGGAGCAAATAACCATAGTACTCCACGTCTTATAAATCAACCAGTTTAATGCCTTTCCCTGTACAGAAAAGAAGGCTAAGATCTAAAGCAGACTCACATCTCCTGTCTCTCACTCTGAGTGTTTCCTACGAATGGGTCTGTGTGGACTCTCCATAGGGCTGTTTCACAATATGCAGCTCTATCAGAGAAATGGGAACCTCCAACTTCCTTCAAGACAGTTTTTCTGCCATTTTGTGCCAACAAGGATGATGATCATGATAATGATGATGATAATGTAATCACATGGCTGACATTTACTGAGTGTTTACTATTTGTCAGTCATTAAACTAAGAATTTCTCATACATTATCTCATTTAATTGCAACAACAAATTTAAGAGGCAGCTACTATTACTAATCCCCTTTAATAGATGAACACAAAACGTAGCAAGATTAAGCAGTCTGAAAAAGTTCACACAGCAAATCAGTAGCAGAGTTTAATTAGAAGGGATAATTAATTATCTCCAGAACTTTAGATCCTGGCCTCTACTCTACATTGCCTGCCTGAGGCCTCTGCGTCTATTGTACTTGACTCCATCTGGAGATGGAGTCTCCATTGGTGGTCCTGATGATGGCTACCCTGAAGAAACAGCAGCAATGAAGGGCCCAGATGACTAATATTTCAAGGTCTTCTGGGTTGTAAGGGCAAGACTCCTCTCCATAAATGATTAGAACAAAAACAACTGCAATTGTTTATTTAGTCATGCATGTGGATCTAAGCACAGCAAAATGAAATGTTACAAAATTGTGATAGCAGCCATCATAGTTGATAAACTTACAAAAACTATGTAACTATCAACCTATATAATTTAATATCAAACTATAATATCCTGAGTTACATATCCTATCATAGTTTGAATCTTATCATAGTTTGGTAGTTCCCAATATTGGCCAAGATATCAGAAGAAATACTGGGATTCATTGAAACTATTGATGTAATGTATATTCTCTTCTGGCTCATAAATAAAATATTATTACTTGTAATCTTTTAAAAGCTCCTGCCAGCTGGAATTGGCTAAATTAATTATCTTAAAAGGCAGTTTTGAAAAAAAAATACACAGTGAGTTAAATTTCTTTATCATTCGAAGGCTTATCAGTTTATTCACGTGGGCAAAATATGTGCTCACATCCTACGAAACAAAATCTGGTACGCTTGGTTTCAATCCTCCTTCCAACACTTATTACATGTAGGCATTAGGAATGATACTTAGCCATGAAAGACCTCAGTTAACCCATTTTTAGATCGGATTGGTGTCACCTGTCTCTCATATGTTTTGTAGACTCGGTGACGTCATGTATAAAAAAGCTTCACACAGTAGCTGACATATCATAAGTCCTCAACAAAGGTCAGTTTACAAGTAGGGTCTCCAAATAAGTATACTTTTTGGCAAAGTCTAATGGCATGTTATCGTTTGTTAAAGGAGTTTCAAGATGATTTTTGAAAGTATTTTATTAACCTTGCCATTTTGGAGGCAACAATCCTTGCTATTATGGGTTATCTTAGATTATATGGGTTTTGCAAATTTAAAGTTTGGCAGTAAGACAGGAAGTCCTGGACAGTGAAGTCCTCTCCACATCAGTATCAGAACCTGAAAGCAATTCTATAGGTGTACGGCTACCAATGTCAGCTTGTGGTCATGAAGCAAATGACTGAGCCAAAGAGTTTTATAAAGAACAGTGTTCTCAGAGAGAAAGAACACCTGACTGCATGATGCAATGGCTTTGTAAAATGTCACCTTGGCTATGCTGAGCCACATTTCCACAAATCTCATTCCTATATGTTTCTGGTTGGGTGGGGGAAGTACAAGAGACACTCTATTTTTTTTTTTAACTTTTATTTTAAGTTTGGAGTACATGTGCAGGTTTTTTACGTAGGTAAACTTGTATCATGGGGGTTGTGGTACAGATTATTTCAATAGGACCCAGGTATTAAACCTAGTATCCATTAGTTCTTTGTTCTGACCCTCTCCCTCCTCTCAACCTTTGTCCTCTGAAAGGCTACAGTGTATGTCGTTCCCCTCTATGTGTCCAGGTGTTGTCATCACTTAGCTCTCACTTATAAGTGAGAACATGCAGTATTTGGTTTTCTGTTCCTGTGTTAGTTTGCTAAGGATAAGGACCTCCAGCTCCATCCACATCCCTGCAAAAGACCTAATCTCATTCTTTTTCATGGCTGCATAGCATTCCGTGGTGTACATATAACACATTTTCTTTATCCAGTCTATCACTGCTGGGCATTTAGGCTGATTCCATGTCTTTGCTATTGTGAATAGCGCTGCAATGAACATACACATGCATGTGTCTTTATAATAGAATGATTTACATTCCTTTGTGTATTTACCCAGTAATGGGATTGCTGGGTCAAATGATATTTCTGCCTTTAGGTCTCTGAGGGACGCTCCAGTGGGAGATTTGGAGAGTAGACTGGAAGCAGCAGACATTTTTCCATATTTTGCTCTGTATACAGAACACTGGGTTTTTCAGCGCACACACATCACTAAGTACTATGTTACTGTTGCATATGCCTTTCCCCCTTATAAAGCACAGCATTCTTTTTGTTTTGTTTTGTTTTTGAAACAGTCTCATTCTGTTGCCCAGACTGGAGTGCAATGGCACAATCTTGGCTCACTGCAAACTCCGCCTCCTGGGTTCAAGTGATTCTCCTGCCTCAGCCTCCCAAGCACCTGGAATTACAGGTGTGCCCCACCATGCCCAGCTAATATTTGTATTTTTGGTAGAGTCAGGGTTTCACCATGTTGGCCAGGCTGGTATTGAACTGCAGACCTCGAGTGATCCACCCACCTTGGCCTCCCAAAATTCTGGGATTACAGGCATGAGTCACTGAGCCCAGCAGCATTCTTAATATTGTCACTGACTTTTGATTTTCTCTTTGCAAGGAAATCTCTTAGCCCTTTTTGTTGCAGGGGGGCTTTACAAGTCACACATCTAGTAACTAGGCCAATCTTCAAAATACCAGGTTTTAAAACTCATCTAGCCCAATCATCACAACATGATTAAAAGCATCCATCAATAATGCAACCCAGAAGGCAAGAATGCACATGCACCAGGCTTGTATGCTGAGATAACCCCTTGTCCCAGAACAGGCAGAAATAGCAGTAATTTTGTAGTTTGTGTATGTTGTGGTGGATCTGCTGACTCGCCTCACTGGCACAAGACAGTAGCTAGGCCTACTAATGCTCTAAATTCCCCTGGGTCTTCCTTCGGCATCTCTGTTTCCTGGACAGGTGTGTGTGTTTGGCACCATGATGAAATCCCCCGCTTCTCCAGGACACCTACACCTACAAGATGAGGCACAAGAAGTATACAGGTTTCCATTTTTTTTAATTTTAATTTTAATTTTTAATTTTTTTGTGGGCTCCAGCTCATGCTTGAAGATTCCAGCTTGTTCTTGCTCTCCCTTCTTTCTACCTGTCTTCCCTTCCCAACGGCCTCGATTGTGGATTTCAAAATCCTGATTCAGATACAATGATAACAACGTTTCAGACACTGCTAATATAGTTTCCACAATTGCATAAGGTCAGATCCCTGCAACACACACACATACACATACACACACACACACACACACACACACATATATACACTCTTTGTTCTGCTTCTCTGAATGAAGCCTGGCTGATAGGCATTATTATCAACACTGAAGCCTAGCCAACAAGAAACTCCTTTAAGAGCCAACTCTGTCTTTTCTCCAGAAAGCTAACTGGAAAGTCTGAGGTCATTCAAGAGCATAAAAAGTTGATTGATCTGTCAATATGTAACAGCTTTAGATATATTCATACATGTCAAAAGTCATGATGAGACTGAGGTGTCAGTAAGATTATATTATAACATTTCATCACAGAAGTATGCTCAAGGACCTACTCAAATGCTCAAATCCTGTTAGCCACAACTGCCTTTTCAAAGCAAGACAGAGTAATAATTAATGAGTTATAGATCTTCACAACTATTTTGGGATGATGCATAGATGAGTGTATGTGTGGTACTTGGTGAGGAGTGCTGTAAAAGATAATTCAATCTCATTTTTCATCACAAGGATTCAAAAGACTGTATTCAACATTTAAAAATTAATGAGTGGGAAAATAAGCACATTAATTAGAAATAGGAAAGCAAATATCAAAAAGGAGCCACAATAATAGAAAGTAGCCCAGGTGGACATAAACATGGAAGCAATACACACCGCAGACTTCTAGAGGGGAAGGGGGCATGGATTGACAAACTACCTCTTGGATATTATGCTCATACCTGGGTAATAGGATCCATACCCCAAACCTCAGCATCATGCAGTATTCCCATGTAACAAGCCTACACATGGACCCTCTGTATCTAAAATAGAAGTTAAAAAATAAAAAGCAATACATTGCCTTCAGAAAGAGAAAACTTGTGGAGATAGGGAGAGTGATGTGGTAGAGTTTTTGTTTATTGTTGTTTTTTGATAAAATATTACTTGTACAAGTATCTGACTCTTTAAAATATTTTCATGTGTAACTTTGATTTTAAAATGGAAAATAAATTGAAAGCATATATATACAAAGATGCTCATCACAGTTGTTTATAAAATCAAAACGTTCACACCATCTAAATATCCATGTTCATAGAACGAATTGCTAAAATTACTCTATGCTACATAATGAAATGTATTGCTAATTAAATAATCTTTAGAAAGGATTTTAATAGACACATGCTTATGATAAGTTAACAGCAGGCTTCAAAACTGTATAATCTCGCATTTATAGTAAGAGAGAAATGCATCATCTCGCATTTATAGTAAGAGAGAAATAAATAAATCATGGAATATATAGAAGTAGAAATGGTAAAGTATAAGTGAGTAGTTTTACTGCTGCTTTTCATTTGCATATGTGTGTTTTCCAAAACTGTTAAAATAAATACATATGGGGGAGGAGAGGAAGAAAAGCAGAAGAAGATAGAAGAGAAAGGAGAAAGGGGAGAGGAGGAGTGGGATGACAGCACAGGTTGGGAGGAGGATGTCATGGAAGGCACCACAGCCCTAGGGCAGGAAGAGGTCCCTGTTGGTCCCAGCTGTAAATGCTTCTTTCTATATCTACTTGTCAACTATACAGAAAGTTGGTTGATAGAAATTTGTACCTTTAGACTGTCCTCATACTGTATAATTACACATACCCTTCTGCATTCCCTTTTCTACCTTCTAAAGTACAATTTGCAAATAATAAAATGCACTTACGTAAGTTAACACTTTAATGAGTTTGGATGTTTTGACCTCTACAACCATCATGCCAATCAAGATATAAAGTATTTCCATCACCCCCAGAGAGTTCCATTGTGCCCCTTTTCAGTCAATCCAATGCTTCTGTAGGAAATCTCTGCCGGTAGCATCTGTCATCTTAGTTTATCTCTCTGTTACAGAATTTCATATAAATGAAAATGCGTAAAAGTGAAGCAAAGAGAACTAACATTTACTGAGTGTTTATGTTTTGCCAGGCACTTCAGTAAGCACTTATAGAACATTATCTTGATCAGTGCTATTATCAGCATTATGAAGTAGCTATTTGAATTTCATTATAGGAGTAAGAAAACTAAGATTTTGCCACGGTCACTTGGCCAGTTGAGGATAGAAGCAAGATTTGAATCCATGTTTGGCCTAAATCCAAAACCACAGTGCTTTCTCATATTTCAGGTAGCCATTTGAGAAAGATACCAGAATGACATTCCATGAGGAACCAAGGAAATAGCTAGAGAAGATTCTCCACTATTATTAACCTATAAAATCATTGGTTCTCTTTCAGTCAATTAAGTTGTTATAGTTTTCTTCATTTTTTTTTTCTAAGTAGACTGGCTCATTTCTGGTCCTTGAACTAAATTTCAAATAATAAAACACACCAAAACTCACTCTCTTATAAACTGATCCTATGAATATTCCCAGAGATAGGTGTCAGTAAACTCAATTACAAGAGAAAATATAGCTTTAATATATTTCCAATGGAATTTAAAAATCAATATATTTATCCTACAGCAAATGTATTAGAAGACAACCTGCAAATTTTCTTTTAATTACCTCCTTCCCCATTTGTGTGCACATATACCTTCGAAACTAATTATTTCAGGATTCCCTTGACAGAATTTTTCCTTCTCATGGAGTGAATAATCTCTGTCAGCTGTAAATAACAATAAAAAGACAGCACATGCCAGTTTTACATTGTATAATAGAGTTAAGGTGGTTTGTACTAATGTAAAAGAAATAAGGAAGACAAGCCCAAACAATCACAGGAGTTCAGTGTGTTCAAGTAAAGTTCTCTTCTGTCAGTCTAACAAAATGAGTTATTCTTTTCTCTTTCTTGCTACATTTTAGGGCACTGTTCGGCACTGTGTCATTTGCAGCCAGACCTGTATTTACTAAAATGCATTTGCCTTTTCAAGTAGGCTAAAACATGCAGCAGGAAAAGCAATTAGCATATTTATAAAATTACATCTATTTTGTCATACTCCAAAGAGAAATTGTAAGGACAGTGCGCTCATTTTTACCAGCCCAGCATGTCTTTGGGTTCCTATCATCCTGCAGGTCCAGAAGTGAACACGAAACCAATCGCCTAGATCACAGTTGTTGGTTAATGAGGGGTATTGACCTCTCTCCCTAGGACATTTGCAGGAAGTGTAAGGAAAACAAGCATTTACCTTTTAAAATGAAGTCACCAGAGAAATGTAAGCTTGGGGCTGCAATGAGTCCTCTTTGCTACCATGTGACAAGAGCTTACTAATGTTCAAAATCAATGAAGAAAAAGCAAAGCTGAGAGATAGAGAGTGAGATGTGTGCTGATATAATTTAAACTTTAGATTTATCCACACCTACGTCAAACTGGGTTTCTGTGTCTTGTAGCAAAAACATTCCTAATATTCAAGGTAAATTTGTGGGACAAAACACCAAGCAGTTTGCCAGCATGAATTCATTTACAAGCATCAGAAATTTCAAGCAAAGTGGGCATGTAAATAGGCTTGAGGGGCCAGAAAAAGAAACCTTGATTCTCAGGCCACCTTCTACTAACACAATGTTTTCTGAAGATGGTTTTGTTGGGTTTGGACCTAATACCAAAGGACAGACAGAACAGAAGAGAAAATTCTTCCTTGGTAGGAGACAACAGGTGGAAGATACACAGGTACATCTAGACACACGTCTGTCCTACTTACTTGACTCTTAATCCTATACTGCCTGGGGACATTGTTTCTATTATATCTTGTGTTGTCACACACCTTAGTATGTGAACTTTCCTTGAAACCCCTACTACATTTTAAGCTCTGAAAGAAAGTACTGACAACGTGTAATGCTCTTTAAAATTCTTGATAATGCCAGGCACAGTACTTCATATGTAGTACATTCTCAATACATATTTAGTGAATAAACAGAGGGAAAAATCAAATGAAAAATCAAATAATATACAATGACAGGGGTCATTTGTGGACATCGATCCACACTTTATTTAGAAAAAAAGCCACCAGCATATGGGTTTATATTTAATAACTCACTTTGATGGTGGTGAGACTACCTTGTTAGAAACCCTCTAACTTTCTGTGAAGGGAACCTTTGGAATTTTTTTTTTTTTATGGAGTCCAAGATCTTCAATAATGCCACATAATAATTTTTTCTCCTCTGATAATATATACTACATTCTCTGAGTCTCTTCCAAAACACAGGTATATATCTGCCACATGTAGAAAAACATATGTTATTTACCAATTTCTTCTTTTAAAGTTTTACCTACACATAGAAGTCATGTATGCCTGACTTGTGTGTTTCTGTAAAAGACTCAGACTAGGGAAATTTTTGCCCCATAGTAGTAAGGTACGAAGTATTGTGATAAAAATATACTATGGTCCATAATTTCTGTTCTGGGAGAAGAAATTAAAAACAGGTCAGAAGACTTCCCCACTACATAAAATCCCATAGTGTTGTCCACAGATACGGTACAAAGAATTGTCAATCTTCTATAACCATTTTCAACTTTGAGGAGCCATGCTAGTTTCAGAGCTCAGTTCCTGACAATTAGAGAATACCCTCTTCTGTAAGGGGGCATTACAATGTAGGTCATTGTAATGATGTTCAGTAATTTGGTACTACATTTGCTAGAGGAAAAAAAGTATTCCTAGAAAATGTCTACCTATATTGTGACTTGGAAAAATAAATAAAATAATCAGAATTTGGTCCCAAAAAGGGAGCCAGATCCTAAAACATCCTGGCTGAAGAAGAGATGAATAAGATGAGTCATAGCGTATTTTTGATATCTTTAAATAATGTAAGCTCATAATATTTTAAAGTCAAAAAACTCTTAGAGATAATTTAGTTCAGTGGTTTCCAAACCTGGCTGATTGTATAAATTACCCTAGACTGACTGAATCAGAATGTTCAGGGGTAGGGCACAGGAATACACACCAATGTTTAAGTCCTCAAATGCATTAGAAATCATCCAGATAGATAAGGAAATTAAAAAATCAAATGATTTATGGAAAGTTGCATATCTTGTCAACAGCAAAAGCAGTTCTAGAACCTAAGTGGCAAAGTCTCAGAATTGAAAAATATTTCAGCAAGTCATCCTACCATAACTCTCTGAGAGTGGTCTTTAGAGTATAAAAGATTTTCCTAGAGAACTCAGATTTCAGCCTCTACCCAAAGACGTTCTCAAATGCCAAGTCTAAGGTGGAGCCCAGAAATATGCATTTTCAATGAGATTCTAGCTGATTCTGAAGGAGACAGAATACAGGGCACAATTTAGGAAATTCTGCCTATCAGTTGAACTTTTGTTTAAACTCATTCCAATTATGTGAAGCTTAAAACCGTTCAATTATCTTTCCTTTTTTTATATCTGTTAGGAATGGTCTTACATTTTTCCCAGAACTCTGCCCATGAAACTCTCCCCTATAGGATTTAATTTCACCTTCCTGGGCTATACTAAAGGCTTGCTACCAATGCAGCACGATAGCTTGTTGAGCATTTATAACTCTTCCAACACTGCTTTCTCCAGAGGGGGTTGGGGGAAGATGAAGATTAAAAATGCCTCTAGTGCAGCTCTCTCTCCTCTCACTTTGCCACTTCTATCACTTATGGCCAAAACCCCTCTATCACTAAAAAAAAAAGACCTCAAAGACATCAGACTTGGCTGAGCAAACGTGCAAACGCTTCCTCAACAGCAGCTTATCCGTGTGCTGGGCAACCTCTCTGCTGGCCTGTCTTCTACTAGGAGACAGTGTGGTGATACGGATTCATAGTACAGGCTCTGCAATTAGTCAGGCATGGATTTGTTGCATCCCCGTTCTTATCTACAGAGATGTTATTTACTTAACTTGTCTGTTCCTAAGTTTTATCAGCTAAAATATCAGTATGTATGAAGTATTGTGCTTGGCATTTAAAATCACTGACTGAAGCAGCATCTTACCTTCTTATGGCTTAGAGCCATAAGCCTTAGGCAAGCAGCTGGGTCTGGTTCTGAAACCAGAAGAGTCCTGCTGCACAGAAACAGAGCCAAACCTGTTTTTCAACAATTACTTTTTTTCAACCACAGTCATTCCCTTAAACTAAGTCAAATGCAGAGCAGCTTCCTTACCCCTTACCCCAGGCCCCGCCCCCTATGGCCTCCCCACCATAAAGGGTGACAACACAGCTCAAGTGGGCACCCCTGGAAAAGTGAGCCTAAGATGTTCAAGTCTCTAGGTGTCTTGTTGCTCATGTCTCTTTTCTCTACTCCAGCTTAACTGATGCCTCTGTGTTGCTCCCTGTCTCTGCTAAGCAGCTTCTCTTTGTTGGCTGCCTTTCCCCACTAGCCCCCCCCCCCCCGCTGTTTGTTGTTTGTTTAGAACAAAGTGTTTTCTTCCATAAAAGGGATGGAAACAGACACACGTCTCAGGGACTACAGAGACAGGGGACTTGTTTAAAGTTGAAAATCATTCAAGGGCACGTGCAAAATGCCCTGAAGTGTGGAGGGAAAACTAGAACTGCGATTAATTTTTCTAAAGAGTTTGAAGGTATTTGAGAGCACAGGCTCAGAATAAAGAAGGGAACAAGGGAATTTAGACAAGCAAGAAGCTCTGAAGACTCAGAGTGAAGAAGACCCCAAAGATACCAGACTCGGCTGAACAAACGTGTAAAGCTTCCTCAACAGCAGCTTATCCTTCTGCTAGGCAGCCTCTCTGCTGGCCTGTCTTCTACTAGGAGAGCGTGGTGATGTGGATTCATAGCACAGGCCCTGCAATTAGGCATAGACTTGTTGCATCCCTGCTCTTATCTACAGGGATGCTATTTACTTAACTTGTCTGCTCCTAAGTTTTATCAGCTAATGATAATTAATGCCTACTTATATTAGCATGGACCAAGGTTCATGCTAGGTTGTGTGGTTGCAATCCCAAAAGCTCAGGGGCTGCACCCCACAACTGTGTTTCTTGCTCAAGCTGCATGCTGCAGTTGACAGGGGGTGCAACTGTTCACAATCACTTTCCATTCTTTCAGCCAGAAGGACCAGGGCCTCCGTAATGCTACAGAGGAGGGGAGAGCCTAGAGAACCATTCAAGGCTTGAAGTCAAGTGTATCCCTTCCATAAATGTGTCATTGGCCAAAACTGGCTTCTGAGCTTGCAACCTCTTTCTACCACAGGGCTCACAAGTGTAGGGTTCCTTGTGCCTGGAAAAAAGTAGATAATGAGACGTTGACAAACAGTATCATTCACCACATGGATGCATAAGGCTGTCTTGAGGAGTAAGTGACAAAATGCCTGTAATACAGTCAGTTCAGTGCCTAACCTGGCATGAAAAATGTGTTCAAAAATAGCAGCTGTTATTACCCAATACCTCTGTCACCCACATTGGCCCTTGCCTATTGAGTTACTCAGATCTCATTATTCACCTAACATACATGAAATACTTCATCCAGAGTTGGAACACATCCCCAAGAATACTGCATTCCAGAATCTGTCATTTTGGAGAAGAAAAAATACTAGAGGACAAGAAACAAGAGTCACAGATTCCAGCCTTTTATAGCTTAGAGCCATGTGACACTTGGCAAGTCACTGAAAGCACCTGGGCCAGTGTAAAAGGGCTCACGACTTAAGGGAAAGAAATGAAGTGAAGTAGAAAAGTAGTCATGTGAATCCAGTTTCAACTCTGCAATTGATTGGAAGTATTAGGTTGGTGCCAAAGTAATTGCGGTTTTCAATAGCACCTTGGGAAAGTCATTTAATCTTCTGCAATTTGGTTTTCTCATTCAAGTGGTTTAGGTCAGATTATCTAAAGCCCCATAAGCTAAAAACGTCAATTATTACAGATAATGCCTGTTCAAGAATGGCCCTCTATTCATTGAAAATTGGAGTTCTCAATTACCTATCCAACCCTATAGCCCCAGGCCCTAGCCTCTATGTAGTTAAGCCATCGTAGAATGCTGAATAACTTAATTCATGTCATACCAGATGGGTAGCGGTGAAACAGGAACAGAAATGATTTCTAGATGCTTCAGCAAGAGGGAGAATGTATTAGGGTTACACAGGACATATTACGAGTGCCCTTAGTGCTCCTCAACACAGGCTCCAATTTTAGCTCACTCCCAATCAGAAAAGTACCCTCCTCTCTAATAAAAGCAATATAACCTCTCAGGTTATCGGAGGGCAACAGAAAAATGAAGATAGGGAGAGAGCCTTTAAATCAGAGTTCAGAGATGAGCAAGGTAAACACCAACAAAGGGAGTTAAAACTATCTCTCCATGTGGTAGGCAGAATAATAGGTCCCCAAAGATGTTCACGGTTCACGTGCAAATTCCCAGAACCTGTGAAACTGTTGTGAAATGGAGAATTAAGGTTGTTGATAAAATTGAGGTTGATGCTCAGTCTAACATAAAGATATTGTCTTGGATTATCCAGATGGGCCCAATTTAATAAAATGAGTCCTTTACAATGGAAGAGAGAGGCAGAAAAGTCAGTGTCAGAGTGACACAGCATGAGGAAGACTTAGCCAGCTAGTGCTGACTTCAGATGGAAGGAGGTTGTGATCTAAGGAATACGGGTAGCCTCTAGAAGCTGAACAAGAAAAGTGAACTCTCCTCTAACTCCTCCAACAGCTCTGTTGATGTCTTGATTTTCACCCAGCAAAACCTGGGCTAAAGTCAGACATCTAAACTCCAAAACTGTAAGACAATAAATTTGTGTTGTTTTAAGCCACTAAGTTTGCAGTAATTTATTGTAGCAGCTATAGAAAATTAATGGACTCCATCACGAATAATTAGCAGCAGGCATCTAGTGGAGGAGGGAACAAATTTTCAGAGGTATCAGTGAATAAGGATAGTACTGATAGGTAACACGGAGCAAATAGAAGTGCAATAACTAAAAGTTTTCTGTAAACTATTAAAAGTACGCTAAAAAATATACCAGTAATTCTGATGCAGGTTATATAAAGACAAGAATGATATGGGCACCTTCTCTAGGGAAGCAACTAATAGTTTAAATTCAGAACCACATTGAATATCATTTAAAGTTCTGCACATATTCCAAGACAGTAAAATCTCATGCAAAGAGCATAGGAGCTGAGACCAGAATATTTAGTTCTATCACCATTTGTTCTGTTGGGAATAATCACTCAAAGCTTGGGCATACTTATAAATAAAATGAAAGATTATTGTATCAACCTCATGAAGTGATGAGAATTAAGTGGGTTAATTTAATATAAGAACACTTAACACTATACTGAGTATATAATAAGCATTCAATAAATATCATCTATTTATATTATACATACGTTCTTAATAGAATTCTCATTCCAAATGTTGGCACTTTGAACACATTATTTTGTTGTTTTTGTAGAGACCCAATTAAACAATTGCTTCTGGGATGCTCTAATGTTGGAATTGGGTGACTCCGATAGAAGAATCACAGTCAGTATTCAGTTACCACACAGTAGGAAAAGCCAAGTAAGCATTGCTACTGGCAGAATTTAGTTTTAATGAGGGGTATTTCTGCCTGGGTGAGCCACATATTATAGCAGCATCTGGAACTAGTCTCTGTGCCCAGCGGGTATCTATGGACACCAATGACTCCCACTCCTGCTATAAGAGAGAAAAGAGTTGAAATCAACTGCAAGGAAGGCTTCAGAAACACCTGCAGTTCTTGGCATCACTAAGTCTAAAGAATCACTAAATTACTTCCCTATGCAGCATCACAGATGCTAGTAACTTGCACCTGTGCTTATGTGTGTCTGCTGGGGGTGTGGAGCGCAGAAAGAAACAGGAACATCAAAGGAAAAAGGCTCCTTCTCAGAAGTATGGTCACTTACAGACCATCACTCATATGAACCACAGACCATCAATAGAGTCATGTGGGGAACTATACTCTTCACCAAACTAGGAGTTTCTCAACTGCAGAAAATATCTTCATTGTTGGGTCCTACATAGTATATTTGTTGTTTGTCCCACAATAAATTTGTACTCAATTAAGCTGAAATAATTAAATACTATAAAACACAAAGTTATGAGATTTGCAGCAGGATAATTTATTAAAATATGTGGTACTTTTACCACTGCAGAAGAATCAAAAAGAAATACATATATAACACACATCCTCAGGGAGACGGATCATGAAATCCAGAGATCTCCACAAGATAAGCAAGCTGTTTTGTTGTTAAAAGCCAAGGCTCAGCCGGGCACAGTGGCTCATGCCTGTAATCCCAGCACTTTGGGAGGCCGAGACACATCTGTCTTGACCTTGATCACAAGGTCAAGAGATCAAGACCATCCTGGCCAACATGACAAAACCCCATCTCTACTAAAAACACAAAAATTAGCTGGGCGTGGTGGCACACACCTGTAGTCCCAGCTACTCGGGAGGCTGAGGTAGAAGAATTGCTTGAACCTGGCAGGTGGAAGTTGCAGTGAGCCAAGATTGTGCCATTGCACTTCAGCCTGGAGACAGAGCAAGACTCTGTCTCAAAAAAAAAGAAAGAAAGAAAGAAAAAAAAACCAAGACTCACAAAAGCAAAGAGCTAAAGTCTGTTCATAGGGTGAGGGATACAATCCTGAGATATCCAGCAACAAAAGGGTATCCTGAGCCAAGTGAAGAGGGTTGGGGATTTGGAGGAGATTTGTCGGAGCAGAATGGCCAAGAGACAGGGCATCATCCAGGTGGATTGTAGATATTGGAAACCCTCCACATGAAGAGCCATGATGTTGAGAGCTGTGGTTTTGGGGCCATAGATAAAGCTCCTTGGTACAGCAGAAAAGATAAGCTACATCCACATCACCTAATCAGTGGATGTCTCAGTTGGAGCTATGATGGATTAAAGATGGCCCTTCATTTGGGGTACCATTGAAATCTCTAGATTTCTTTTGGAATCCTAGGAAGATATGATAGTGAAAGGAATGCAAAGAAAAGTATGCAAAGACTCATTTAATTTCACTTGGAGAAACAAAAATATGTCATGCTTCTTGTCAATATAGTTGTAGGGCAAAATTCATCCATGTGACATATGCATGATAAGAGATAGAAGGACTACACTAAAATATTAAAGCAGTTCTCTCTGTGTGTTCTTATTATAAGTAATATCCTATTTTTCCTTATAATTATATATATATAGGTATTTTTTAAAGCTATCTTTAAAAATAAAAGTACAAAATGTTCACCTTTCTACCCATGACTTACCAGATGGTGCAATGATCTTTCCTGGGAACAAGTGGCCCCACTCTTCTTTTGAACAAAGTCACAAACTTTGTGACTGGTTTTGGTTTCTGAGAAATTGGAGAAGCTATGACGTTCAAAGGCACACTCTGGCTCTTAGAGAGCTTCCATTCTTGAAAACCTGTCACCAGTGGTCTGTTCCAGCACACATGATGATTTTGTTGGGTGTTAAAAGAATATAACATTCCCCAAGAAACAAACAAACAAACAAAACCAACTCTCTCCTCTGGCAACATCAAGTCACTGAAGTCACTAAAATTAGAAATATTTTTGTGAAGTTCTATGGGAAAGATATTGCTGTTGTTTTTATTTAATATTTACCATTTCCAATATTCTTTATGTAAATCCAGATTTCCATCTGCTAATATTTGCCTTCTGCCCAAAAAACTTTCTACAAGAACATTCCCCTTACATACACAGTAAAATCATGAAAATCATAAAATTAATCCTAATATGCTACTAGCATCTAATCCTTCAAACCAGTTGCTCCAGTTAATTCCTTTATAGCAAAACGATACAGTTGCACAATCAGGCATTGCATTTTGTTCCCATAGCTTTTTCATCTTTTTCAGTCTGAAACAGTTCTTCAGGCTTTTCTTGTCTTTCACACTTTTGAAGATAATAGGCCAGTTTTTTAAATTTAGTTGTGGTAAAGAAAATACATAACCTTAAATTTGGCATATGGCATATTTTAAATAAGTTTACAAATTTCCAAAACCAAGATCTCCTTGATTTGAGGTATCATGTCTTATTTCTGTATCCCTTAAACCTAACAAGGTGCCTGGAATATGATGGGTTTTTAGCAAATATTTGTTGAATGAATAAATGATATAAACTCATTTCATAGGTGGAAGTTGATAAATGGGTGCTAGCTTAAGACAACTGTTCTTTTTTTTTTTTTTTCTAGATTTGTTCCTTTATTCATCCCTCAGAAAATGCTCTTTGACCATTAGCTTCTATGCGGCCTTTGCCAATAAGACATGGTTCTTAACCTGCAGAGATAGCTATAGGAAAACCTGACAGTGGGATGACTAAGAGCTATAAGATATGCAGGGGAGAGCTTATAACTAAATAAACTGCTGTCCAGCCCAGAAAAGGGAGTGATTCATTCTATCTAAAAAAATCAGGAATAATGTCCCAGAGGAGGCAGCAATTGATACGACTCTTGAGAGATGAGTAAGTTTCTGAAAACAGTGGGGAGGACAGAGAGTTTGAAAAACACTTTCTACATTATCTAGCACAATCCTGTGCCTTCCACTGTAACTCAATATTATTGGCTGATGAATAAGACTGAAGTGACTAACCAGTAACTTGATTGAAAGTGAATCCCAACTCTTGTTTATTCTACCCTGATTCAGTTAATTTGGCACCCTCTGCAGATCTCTGTCTCAGCTTAAGGATCTATTCATGAGGTCACATCCTCACAAAGCATAAAAGCTGACTCACATGCTTTTTGTGAGTCCTAACATCTGCGGTTTTATTTAATTTCACTGTAATGGTCCAAACTGAGATTTCTTTGTTGTAATCAGATAGTCTGTAACAATGCTTGAGTAGACTTGTTGCCTTAAGAGTAGGTTTGATTTTATTGATTTTCTTATAATGCTTGTAATTGTTCCAGTTTGTTGGAGCTTTTTTCTTTCCTCACTTTTATATTTTCTAATTGCTTTCTCTCTCGGAAAAAAAAAAAAAAATATGTTTGTGGCTTGTTGATCTTTTCCTTCATTAAGAATGTATGTTGCAAGATAGGCTTGGCATAGAAAGGCAAAACTCTATTATCAAAAATTTTATTATGTCCTCTGATATATGTTTCTCTTTCATAAAAATGCAACAAAATGCCTTTGTCCTTCACTTCATGAATAACTGTACCCTTCGGAAGAGGAAAAAAATAATATGTTATGTTCAACACTTTCATTCAATGTTGTGTTATTAGTGTTTGGGAAAAACACATTTTAACTCGGTTATTTGATCGTCTTTGTCCTTTTTCACCTCTGCATTATCATCTGTGTTTTAAAAAAGGAAATGAGAAGCCATTCAAGGTCCGTGCAGAAACCACGAGGAGGAGCATCCCTCCCTAGGCGTGCATCAATTCAGCAAACATTCATTGAACACAAACAAACTGGCAAGTAGGTTGTCAATTACTGGAAATAAATACAGAACAAAATTCAGGGTTCCTAATGCTAACGCTGAGCAAAATTGCAGACCGGTATGAGGCTCATCAAACCCTTCAGTGGTGATGCTGCACAGCAATTAGGTTCCCATCAGGGGCTCTGGAATCACACGAGAATGGCCTCTACTTCCAGTTTTGTTATAAGGTGAGTGACCTAGGGCAAATTAACTGTCCTATTTGAGTCTCACTTCTCCTATCTGTAAGTTTTCGGTAATACCAATACCTGCTTCAAGACTTTTCTGAAGATTTGATGAAACACTGTATGCAAAGTGCTAACTAGAGTGACAGAGACATAGTAAGTGCTCAGGAAATTTTAGCTCTGGATATGTAGTGATTCTGCCTCAATTACATTAACCTACTAATCGAAAACCATAAAAGGTACCCAGTAAATGCTTGTTGAATTACTTCAGTCCAAGTATTCCACCCACCATGTCAATGCACTATCAGACATCAGATTGGGCTTTCCCAGTTTTAATCAGGGAGTTCAAAACAGTGCTTGGCAGTAGGTGGGTGGGGTCGTGAATTCACAGCTTGCACTTTGCAGTCTAAATCTCTCACATTTACACTAACCTCAAAGTATTTCTATTCATATAAAATTAAGATGGTGATTAGCAAGCAGTCTACAAATGAGCCGATATCCCACAATTCCAATTTCTGGTTCGAAAAAGTGTAACATGGACGATGAATCAGAATATAGCTGTCAGCGAAAAGAAATGCATCTTCCACTACTTAGGCCCAGTTTCAGCCCTTCCAGAATAATGAGCAAACCTTTAGCGTTATAACACAAAATCTACAAAAGATGCTTATCTGCAAGGGGTGTTCTCCACAACTTTGTAGAAAATCTCTCCATGATGTAAAGAAATGTACAAGTGATTGCAGTTGCAAGAGAAGGAAGACTCCTATGAATCGATAATGAAGAATTCACAAAAAAATAGTAACACCTTACAAGTTATCATTTGAAAAATAAGTTAAGAGTCTTGCAGGAGGAGAATATCCAGTTACAAAAAGTAATCAGTGCTCATTAATGAGCCTCGTTGGTGCATTTAGCATTTTCCAAAAGACTAAGTGTAAACTTGAAAATTCTCTGTCTATATTAGTAATAACCAGACAGGTACCAGGTAGAAAGAATAGAATAGACCAAACTCTGCTAAATGAATAAACCAAACAAAAATACCAAAAATATAGCTAATGCTACATAGTAATAAGGCTTCAACATAACACAGAGAGAAGTGTTGGAGGCAAAATCTCTAGGGAAGTCTAGAATAAATTTGTTTAAGGAAAAATGCTTAAAGCATGAGGCAGATTCTGTCAAAAATATCATGGTAAAAATTTAAGTACTGACTGTGGTTTATGGAATTCTCCTTTTTTGAAGGTTGATATTTACCATCATCCTGATAAATGCCTCTTTATAGTCAATTCATTCCTTGTTGGCCCATATCTCCCACCTCTAGTATTTATTGCATAAAGGAATGTTTCTCTGACTACTCACAGATAAATCTTCTCATTGATGGAGGGTTTTCCCACTACCTATTACGTGCCTATCTAGCCTCAGCCAACAATTTATTACCAGTTGAGTAAAAGGCAATGAGGTAAAAGACTGAATTGTTTTTATGGCTGTGTCTATATTTCTTAAAGAGTAAGAACCTTTATAAGAGAAATGCATCCTGAAACCACATGAACCACCATTCATTTGGAGTAAAAGGAACTTGTTATAAAATATTGAAAACAGAATCAAATTCTATGAGGCTGTCATTCTGTTTTACTACCAGGAACTATTTTAATCCCCACTCAGTTACTTTCTGACTCTTAAGTAGCGCTGCGAGCCTGCAGATATGGGTTCCTTCGAACACCACAAATAGTGGCTGGAATCAACACATGCCATTAGAATACAGGGTCCTAGCACCATTCTCATTCACTGAAAGTTCCTCTCCAATCAGTATTACATTCAGTGATGTCTGAAGTACAGTATAGTAGTGTAGTGGTAACGATAACCGAAGAAGAGTCAGAAAACCTCAATTTTAGTCCCAAACATACAAGGTCACATACTTTATTACCTCAGACAAGTCATTTGACTTCTCTGTGCCTCATTCTCTCAACGTGTATAATGAGGGTTTAGACTAAATGAACTCTAAGATCTCTTTGTTAGGTTCTATATTATTTGAGGCTGTATTTATAAACCAATACATATCTGTAGGTATCAGCCTGCCTTTGCAACACCACATCCACTATCAAGCACTACATTTTAAGTATTGCCTGCACATGCGCTTTGACAAGCCGTCTTGAAAGCAAGATATATAGATTGAGACACACCTATTTGGAAACATGAAAGTTTTAACTGTAACAAAATGTGGTGATATGGTTTGGCTGGGTCCCTGCCCAAATCCCAACTTGAACTGTATCTCCCAGGATTCCCACATGCTGTGGGAGGAACCCAGGGGGAGGTAATTGAATCACCGAGGCCAGTCTTTCTCATGTTCTTCTCGTGATAGTGAATTAGTCTCACGAGATCTGATGGATTTACCAGGGGTTTCCACTTTTGCTTCTTCCTTATTTTCTCTTGCTGCTGCTGCTGCCATGTAAGAAGTGCCTTTAGCCCTCCGCCATGATTCTGAGGCCTCCCCAGCCATGTGGAACTGTAAGTCCAATTAAACCTCCTTTTCTTCTCAGTGTTGGGTAGGCCTTTCTAAGTAGCATGAAAACAGACTAATAAAGTAAATTGGTACTAGTAGAGTGGGGCATTGCTGAAAAGATACCCGAAAATGTGGAAGCGACTTTGGTACTGGGTAACAGGCAGAGATTGGAAAAGTTTGATGGGCTCAGAAAAAGATAGGAAAATGTGGGAAAGTTTGGAACTTTCTAGAGAGGTTTTGCCCAAAATGCTGATAGTGATATGGACAATAAAATCCAGGCTGAAGTGGTCTCAGATGGAGATGAGGAACTTGTAGGAACTAGAGCAAAGATGACTCTTGTTATGTTTTAGCAAAGATCCTGGCGGCATTTTGCCCCTGAACTAGAGATCTGTGGAACTTTGAACCTGAGGGAGATGATTTAGGGTATCTGGCAGAAAAAATTTCTAAGCAGCAAAGTATTCAAAAGGTGACTTGGGTGCTGTTAAAAGCATTCCATTTTAAAAGGGAAAGAGGGCATAAAAGTTCCGAAAATTTGCAGCCTGACCATGCAGTAGAAAAGACAAACCCATTTTCTGGGGAGAAATTCAAACCAGCTGCAGAAATTTGCATAAGTAGCAAGCAGCCTAATTTTAATCCCCAAGACCCTGGGGCAAATGCTTCCAGGCCATGTCAGAGACCCTTGTGGCAGCTCCTCCCATCACAGACTCAGAGGACCAGCAGGAAAAATGTGTTTCCTTGGCCAGGCCGAGGGTTCTGGTGCTCTGTGCAGCCTAGGGACTTGGTGCTATGTCCCAGTCACTTCAGCTGTGGCTGAAAGGGACCAATGTAACAGCTCGGCTGTGGATTCAGAGGGTGGAAGTCCCAAGCCTTGGCAGCTTCCATGTGGTATTGAGCCTGTGGGTGCACAGAACTCAAAAAATTGAGGTTTGGGAATTTCTGCCTAGATTTTAGAAGATGTACTCAGACGCCTGGATGCCCAGGCAAAAGTTTGCAGCCGGGGGTCGGGGGCGATCATGAAGAACCTCTGTTAGGGGAGCGCAGAGGAGAAATGTGAGGTCAGAGCCCCCACACAGTGTCCCTCCTGGGACACTGCCTAGTAGAGCTGTGAGAAGAAGGCCACCATCCTCCAGACCCCAGAATTGTAGATCCACCGACGGCTTGCATCATATGCCTGGAAAAGCCTCAGACACTCAATGCCAGCCTCTGAAAGCAGCCCGGAGGGAGGCTGTACCCTGCAAAACCACAGGGCAGAGCTGCCCAAGACCATGGGAACCCACCTCTTGCATCGCGTGACCTGGGTATGAGACCTGGAGTCAAAGGAGATCATTTTGGAGCTTTAAAATTTGACTGCCCTTCAGGATTTTGGATTGCGTGGGCTCTGTAACCCCTTACCCAATACCTGTTTCCCCACTGTAACTAGGAAGTAACTAGCTTGCTTTTGATTTTACAGGCTCATAAGCGGAAGGGACTTGCGTTGTCTCAAATGAGACTTTGGACTGTGGACTTTTGGGTTAGTTCTGCAATGGGACTGTTGGGAAGGCATGATTGGTTTTGAAATGTGAGGACATGAGATTTGGAGGGGCCAGGGGAGGAATGCTTTGGTTTGGCTGTGCCCTCACCCAAATCTCAACTTGAATTGTATTGCCCAGGATTCCCACGTGTTGTGGGAGGGACTCAGAGGGAGGTGACTGAATCATGAGGGCCGGTCTTCACTGTACCATTCCTGTGATAGTAAGTCTCAGGAGATCTGATGGGCTTATCAGGGGTTTCCACTTTTGCTTCTTCCTCATTTTCTGTTGCTGCTACCACCATGTAAAAAAAAAATGCCTTTAGGCCTGGCACTGTGGTTCATGACTGTAATCCCAGCACATTGGGAGGCTAAGCGGGCAGATACCTGAGGTCAGGAGTTTGAGACCAGCCTGGCCAACATGGCGAAACCCTGTCTCTACTAAAAATACAAAACTTAGCTGGGCATGGTGGTGGATGCCTGTAATCCTAGCTACTTGGGAGGCTGAGGCAGGAGAATTGCTTGAATCCAGGAGGTGGAAGTTGAAGTGAGCCAAGATTGCGCCACTGCACTCCAGCCTAGACAACAGAGCAAGACTCTGTCTCAAAAACAAAAACAAACAAAAAATGCCTTTAGCTCTCCACCATGATTCTGAGGCCTCCCCAGTCATGTGGTACTGTAAGTCCAATTAAACCTCCTTTTCTTCCCAGTCTCGGGTATGCCTTTATCAGTAGTGTGAAAACAGACTAATACATGTGGCTTCACAAATAGCCATTTAAATTCAAATAAGTAATTACTAATGAATTATTCTCCAATTGCTGGAAAAATGATCAGGCTTTTGGCATAAATCAATACATTTCTCCCCTCTTCCCATCTACAGTATTAATGTTAATATGTAGCCACTATCCTGCATCTCAATGTACAGATTCTAAGGTCGTCAGCACTGTCAAGCTACAAGTAAGCAGACTTCAGTATCAGATAGATTTTGTGACCCCCTCCAAAAAAAAAAAAAAAAAAAAATCAACAGAGACAATCCTATCAATAAACATGTTTACCCTTGACTCAAAAAAAAAAAAAAAAAAAAAAAAAAGGCGAGAAATAGCAATGGTCAAAGCAAGGAAAAGAAATGTGTCATTTTCCCTATTATTCTGACTTTCATAATCTCTGATCCTTTTGGTTTTCTGAGAGATCCATACACAGGCACTAGATGATTTTTTTTGGCACTAGAGGATTGTGGTTCATTGTGACTAGATATTCGTACAAAAATGATACATGTGGCCCAAACGTAAGCCTTGAAGAAGAGGCAGAGTGTCTGATAAATAAATCACTCTTTAGGGAAAGGCAGGTTGTATGTACACAGGACCATGGGGATGTCCATTAGCCTCATTAGACACACTTCCATAAGTACTAGCATATCATAGCTGTAGTATTTCCTGATATATTGAGATCTGTAAGAAGGAATATAAAGGACATTGGGTCCTCTGGCCCTATGGTAGAAAATAATTTTACCAGCCAGTCGCGGTGGCTTACGCCTGTAATCTCAGTACTTTGGGAGGCCAAGATGGGCGGATCACGAGGTCAGGAGATCGAGACCATCCTGGCTAACACGGTGAAACCCTGTCTCTACTAAAAACACAAAAAAATTAGCCAGGCATGGTGGTGGGCGCCTGTAGTCCCAGCTACTCCACGGGCTGAGGCAGGAGAATGTTGTGAACCCAGGAGGCAGAGCTTGCAGTGAGCCTAGATTGCACCACTGCACTCCAGCCTGGGCAACTGAGCAAATCTCCATCTCCAAAAAACAAAAAAGAAAATAATTTTACCAATTTAAAAATATTAGCTTCATTGACAAAATTTGAAGCCTTAAAACTGACCAATTTTTAAATATCCAGCTTAATGAGTATTGACAAATGTACACCATAGTGCAACCACAGTCAAGTTTTAGAACACTTCCTTTACCCTAAAAAGTTCCCTCATACCTCTTTACAGACAATCTCCACCTTCTACTCCCCAAAAGTCAATGATCTGCTGTCACTATAGTTTTACCTTTTCTAGAATTTCTGATAAGTGGAATCATCACATGATACTCAGTATTTATGTCAGTCTTCTTTCACTTAGCATGTATTTGAGATTAATCTATTTTATGTAAAAATTAATACTTTGATCTCTTTTTACTCAGAAAAATTCCACAGTATGTATATGCCAAAAGTTTTTATGAAGTTTCCAGTTTGGGGGTATTTTGGCTCTTTCCAATTTGGGACTCTTATGAATAATTCTGCTATCAACACTCTTGTCAAACTCTGCATGTCAACATATGTTTTCATTTCTCATGGGTAAGCATTACAAGAGGAGTGGCTGGGTCATTTGTTCAGGGCACATTTAACTTTGTAGGAAAGTCAAACTGCTTTCCAAAATGATGTTTTCCCACCAGTAGTATATGCATGTTCCAATTTTTCCACATCCTTGCCAATACCTGTAATTTTCAGTCTCTTTAATTTTAGTTTTTCCAGTGGATATGTAATGGTAGCTCACTGTGGTTTTAATTTTTATTTCCTTTGACTAGTGATGTTGAGCATCTTTTCGTGTACTGCTTGCTATTTGTATTGTGTGTGTGTGTGTAAATTATGTGTTCAAATCTTTTGCCCATTTAAAAAATTGAGTTATAGGAATTATTATTGAACTTAGGACTTCTAATTATACTCTTTATCAAATTTCTTGGTCAGATATTTTTGCAAGCATTTTCTCCAAATCTGTGCCTTGCTTTTTTATTTTTCTTAACAGTAGCTTCCAATTAGCAAAACTTCTAATTTTGGTGAAGTCCATTTCTTCTTTTTTTCTTTCATAATGTGTGCTTTGAGTGTCCAAACTGAGAAACCCTTGTCTAATTCAAGATAACAAAGATTTTATCCTGTTTTCTTCTTGAATTGTTATCATTTTATCTTTTATATTTTATCTAAACTATTTTTTAACTTTTTAAATTGCCAAAAAAATGTTGTATATATTTACCATGTGCAACATGTTTTTGAAAAAGGCATACATTGTGAAATGGCTAATTGGAGCCAATTAACATGCATTATGTCATGTATTTATATTTTTGTGGTGAGAACACTTAATATCTACTCTGTTAGCAATTTTCAAGAATACAATAACATTGTTCTTAACCATAGTCACCATGTTGCACAACAGGTTTCTTGCTAAAAGGAATATGTTTATTTAACTGAAATTTTATGATTCATTTTAACCAATTTTTCTGTAAATTGTGATAAAAGGGTCAAGGTTCTTCTTTTTCCATGTAGATATCCAGTTATCTCACTATTTATTAAATTATTATCATTTTCACACTAAATTACTTGTATATCTGTAATTAAGAGTTTCACTCCAGTCTTGATGTTTAAATGATGACAGCTTTCAAGACTCACCTTCCTGTTCCCCTCCTGTCCCACATCTTAGCAGAAGCCAGTGGGAAACTGAAACCTCAAAAAGCCCCAGCCTGTGTGTGGAAACTTTTCCCCAATGCCATCCCCTAGCCAGTGTAAAGTCTCACCCCACTCTCTCAACTTCACTCAAGCCAGTGCAGACCTGCTTGTGCCTGACCTGCTCTCCCCAGGAGCGCTTTATGCCTAATACATTTTCTCCCAAATTGTCTTGGTATGTGAAGTGTCATCATCTTCGACATCCTACCTGTTAACTGGGAAGGGGCCCATCCACTTCTAGAAAAAGACTACGAAACATCTTTGTCAGAAACCAGTTGACCATATAAATACAGCTCTATTTTGGGATTCTCAATTCCGCTTCACTGATTTGTGAATCTATTCTGTCAAAACCATGTGGTCTTGATTACTGTATCTTTATAATTACTTTTAAAATCACATAGTATAAGGCCTCCAACTTTCTTGGTTTATTTCAAAGCTGTTTTGCATATTCTAGATCATTTGCAATTCCATATACATTTTGGGATCAATTTGTCAGATTATAAAGAAAATTCTGCTGGAATTTTGATGTAGATTGTATTAAATTTAGAGAACAATTTTGAAGAAGTTGTTATCTTCATCATATTGAGTTTTTCAACCCGAGAGTATTGTATAACTCTCCATCTATTTAGCTATTTAATTTGTCTCAGCAAATTATGTAAGTATGTACCTGATAACTAATTTCAGATAAATAACTATTATGTAAGTATATAAGTATGATGTGTAAAGTATGAAGACATTACACATCAAAATTTATATCTAGGCTGGCCACAGTAGCTCACTCCTGTAATCCCAGCACTTTAGGAGGCCAAGGTGGGCAGTTCGAGACTGGTCTAAAAATACAAAAATTAGGCAGGCATCATAGTGGACACCTGTAACCCCAGCTACTCAGGAGGCTGAGGCAGGAGAATCATTGGAACCTGGGAGATGGAGGCTGCAGTGAGCCAAGATCAAGCCATTACACTCCAGCCTAGGCAACAAGAGTGAGATTCCATCTCAGAAAAAGAAAAAATTATATCTAAGTCTTCTGTATTTAATTTCAAGTTTTTAGTTGTAGCATATACACATACAACCATTTTTTGCATATTGATATTTTACTCTGTGATTTTGATAAATCCATTTATCAGTTCCAATATCATTAGTGTATCCCCTAGGGTTTTCTATATATTTGACCTGGTCAGCTATAAACAAAGACAGATTTTCCTCTTCCTTTCCAATATGTATGCCTTTAAAAAAAACTCTTTCTTACCTTATTGCACTGGCAAGATTTCCCAGGACAGTGTTCAATACAAGCAGTACAAGTGAATATTTTAACTTATTCTTAATACTATATAGGAAACATTCAGTCGTACATCCTTAGATTGATTGTATTCTTTACCCTAATTATGTACCCTTCCCTCTGTCTACAAGCATTCCTATATAGTCTTATGAGCCAGGTACAGTAGCTCATGGTTATAATTCCAGAGACTCTGGAGGCTGAGGGTAGGGGATCACTTGAAGCCAGGAGTTTGAGAGCGGCCTGGGCAACATAATGAGGCCCAGTCTCTAAAAAAAATTTTTTTTAATTAGCGAGGCGTGATCATGCATGCCTATAGTATTGGCTACTTGGGAGGCTGAAGCAGGAGCGTCACTTGAGCCAGGAGCTGGAGACTGCAGTGAGCTATACTCACATCACTATGCTCCAGCTTAGGTGACAGAGACAGACTCCAGCTCTAAAAATAATAATACTGATGATGAAAAATGTAACTAGTGGTATCCTATCACTCTCTGAACTCGGCCGTATAATGTACCTTGGCCAAACATGAATTACATATTTTATTAGATATAATTTAAGAAACGGTTGGAAAAAGTGCTTGTGCATTTCCACTTGCTGCCTTGTCCTCTGCCATTTTCATAAAAATATCTCTGGGCTAGCCCGCAAGAAAATGTGGAACAGAGTCAAGTTGTCCCAGTCATCCCAGCCAAGTCTGTCATCCAGTGACCTTCAGACACGAGCAAGCCCAGCCAAAAACAGCAAAACCACCCAGTGAAGCTGTATCTGACTTCAGGTACATAAGCAAGCCCAGCTGAGATTATCTGAGCCAGGTCAGAGTAGCTGAAGCTAGCAAGCACATTCATTGCTTTATGCCACTGAAATTTTATGATTGTTTGTTATGCAGCATTATTGTGGCACTAGATCACTGATGCAGTAGATCAGAAGCAGCCGGTATAAACCCTGTCTTGTTGAATCCAAAAATACTAATTAGTTATCTGAAATTCTTCCATACTTCCAAGGCATTAAACACAACCCTGTTCTTTTTTGACTGTTTCCAAAGGGAAGACCATGAGCTATTAACAGGTCATTTTAAACGAATTTTTCAGGCTCAGAAGCTACCTGCAATAATATTTTGAGTATCCTTGAAAACAGCATTTATATGTGTTGGAGAGTGGGTGGTTGAGGACAACCAGGATTTGATAATACCAAATAAACTGAACCTATTGTTATATGCCAAAAGTGCTTGTCACCTGTCACATCTCTTTTTCCAGCTTCACAAGCTGTCTGTCTTCTCTGCGCTCTACCATGAGAGGAGTGTTGGCAATGGAAATGCAACCTTCCTCTTGCAATTCCAATTTCACAGTTGAATAAGGAACAAGCACGAGCAGAGAGTAGGCTAAGAAAGGTATGACAAGCATGGCAGATAGTAGAGCCCTGTCACCTATTCTGCATCTCTCTTTCTTCCCATGCTCCTTTCGCTTTGTACAAGAAAAAAATCAAGAGCGGGCTTCAAGTCCTGATGAGGTACCAAATACAGCCTTTCACTTCTCCAAATGACTAGATTCCAATCAAGCAGAAACATAGGGCTGGTGCCTCTCTATTTATCTCTGATTGTGTTTCTGCTTTAAGGTTTATTTAAAGAGTAAGTTTCTCTTTTAAGTCTGTGCAACTGAAGGAGAGAAGGAAGAGAGGACAGTGAAAGTGACATCTGTCGACTAGCAGTAATTAAGCAGAGATGTGTGTAGATTCAGGGCTCTAAATGGTCCCGTTAAAGTGTTGATGAGCAGTGAAATGTCTGATTAAATTTTAAACAGGGATAAATGGGCCAGCCCCACCACAGGATGAAGCTAATGGAGTTGTAGACTGAGCAAATTAAACGAACAATGTGTCAGGGCTAGTGAAGAGACAAGCTGGCACAAATATGCCTCTTCCAGAGTCTAAACGTAGCTTTCTCTATGTGATCACAAAGAAGAGATCTTCTTCAAGAACCCCCTGAGTTTCATAGTAGGTCACTATAGTGGAAAATGCATCAATTTCAAGAACAGAATATTAGAGTTTCAGTTCCAGCTCTGATACTATCTAAATGACCTAAAGCAAATCACATCACTTCTTTGGGCCTCAATTTTCTCATGCATGAGACAGGGAGTTAGTTTACAGATAGTCTTAAAGACCTAAGAAACTATTATTTATTTTTTAAAATGATTTAAATAAAGGTAAAAAAAAAGTCATATCTATGACAAATCCAGAAAAGGTTGACATAGGGATCCACAGAGTATGCACTGCAAAGCTTTAGGTATCATAGAGATAACTGAATAGATGAGGTGAAGGCCCGTTTGTCTTGGCTTCAGGACTCTATTCTATCATGAACCCCAGCAGGTTTTTGCTCATCTGTTCTAAGTTTGGGGTTCCATGTACTTTTTTTTTTTTCTTTTTCCTTTTTTCTTTTTTGTAGCAGACAAATATCATGATAGTAAACAAATTAGAAATCACTAGATTAATTTTTCCTGACCTTTTACTTTCACAAATTCAAAAGGAATAGGCAAATTTGAAGAGGACACAGGAGTGAGAAGAAAGGAATTGAATAGTGAATGGTGCACTGGTGCAACTTTACAAAACAACCCGTTTTCTGTATTCATTGGGTCAGGAAGACCAGAGATAGAGTGCCTCAGAATTCCTAATGACAAGATTTCAGAATTTGCAAGGGTTCTTGAGAGGTCATTATAGGGTAGAAGGAATTTCTTTCATCTCTTAGTTGTGAGAAACCACTCACATGTCTATGAGTTCATTAGGGTAGAATTTATTTAAAAAAAAAATAAACAAACAAACTTGAATTTTCAAACTTCAGAAACTACCTTTCCATAAAATAAAGTTTTTGGTCTGAAAGTAGAGCCTTACCAGAAGTCATGGATTAGAGATATGGAGGATATGATGTGAACAAGGTTTTTATCTCACTACCTGACAAAAAATAGAAGACAAATCCAGTCTAGCAGGTTCTAGACAGGAACAGGACAGCAGTGAGGAAGCAAGGGAAGTGGTGAGACACATGTGCCCTAGCTTTCCATTCTGGGTCAAAGCCATGGGTAGATAATGCTGTTTAAAATAACCATAAGGTTTGCACTAAGAGCAGAACAGTAGAGCTCATTGCTTTATTTCCTGGCCATGGACTGGGAAAATTTCAGTTTTGTTTGAAGAAATACCATGTGCAGTAAGATACTATTCTAAGTGTTAGTCTAAAAAATAGCTAAGGGGTAATACTAAGAGAAATAATTAAAGATAGTACCACTAGCCTCCCTCAGTATCCACAGGCATAGATGGTATCTAGAAATGCCTAGGTACTTTCAGTGGAGGAAACAACAGGTAGCTGAGTGAACAGTCTAGAGACCTCTCATGTGGCTGCCTTGTGAATTCATGAAGTATCCCCATAGTGGAAGTTGAAGTGTGACAGCTCTATCCATAGACAGAATAAAAGATTCTGCCCAGATCTAGACTATCTGCTATGCCACCCAGAGCTAGTGGTTGAGGGAGCATTATGAGCCCTAATGATGTCATGATAAAAGGCTCTGTTTCACTAAAAGTAAACTTCAACGTCAGACTCCATCGGGATGCCCAACAACCAGATGGATTAAAGGACATCTTTGTGGAACTTACTAAGCATCCCCACCACACCATAATCAGTTACACATGGATCAGCAGATCCTTTCCCCCATATGGTCATGAGAATACATATGCACCCACCTACACAAACCCAACAGATCTCCTAGAAGAAAAATATGTCATGGTTGCAAGGCTGGAAATGTAATATATCTCTCTATTGCCTCCATGTCCGTATAGCTAACCGCCAACTATCTATCCTTACTTCCACAATCCAAACACATCTCAGATTTAACACATCCACATTCAAATTCTTGATTTTCCTGGCCTGCTTTGTTCCATCTTCAGATTTCATTTTCTCATTAAATGACAAATGGCACCCCATTAACCTATCCGTTCAAACACTTGGTAGACATTTTTGAAACTTCCTTTGTTCCTATTCTTAGAAACTCTCAAGAGTTTCTCAGTCTACTTCCCTCCATCCCTACTACCATCTTTCTGATTCAAGCCAACATCGTATTTCACCTCGGCTATCTGCCTTGAAAAATGAAATTGAAGTTTTCTTCAATTTAAATGTGGGCTATGGGATATCTGGATATACATGATGGAATACAAAAGTGTGTACATTGCTTTCCTCTCTTCAAACCAGTCTAAACCGATAATTGAGAGATAAAAATGTATGAACAAGAAATAGCCAATTTTTAGGAGATGGGGAGATATTGGAAGAGTAATAAACAGATCAGAGAAAGGCAGTTAACAAGTGCAGGCAGAGAAGGATGCTGACAAGAAACAAATCAATTCAACAATTTGTAAACTGTAAACTTCCCTGAAAAGCTTATGAGTAACAGGAAGCAGCAGTGGCATGCTGGTAAACGTTTAGCAACTGGCTCTCCTGGAAAAACAAACAAACAAAAGCACTGAATTGTAGTGTTTGCTGACTTTCATGGTGCAAATATACTCTGGTCAATTTCAAGTTGCTAATGTAATGTCGCTGAATGCAAAGTTGAGAAGAAATGTACCAATATTTACATACAGATGGAAAAATACCTAAATAATAGGCATGGCTCACAAAATTTATGATTCATGCACTTTTCTCCAAGAAGATCCTCAGACATTTGCTCTGTCAAAGCAAGGGAGCAAATCATGAAAAATCATTCTGAAAATGGTGTTTGCAATTCTGATTGGAAGAGATGGGAAGTCCCAGGAAAAGTGCTGGGTAGCTGATTTAAAGAGCAAGTTCAGGATAGAGCAGAAAGTCAAAGGACTCCAGGAGGAGGGCTTGGGAAAAAAAATTAAAAGGAACTCACAGTTTCTTCATTTGTCTAATTAATATTTAATGAAACTATACAATTTGGGTGGAAATTGGACTTGAGAATGAAGAGTTTGTGACAGACAGGAAATTAAGAGAATGAATAAATAAGGGACTTATTAACTCCTACTAACATAAATAGCTATGCACAAAAATGGAGTGTCACCAGTGAACAATACTTATGTAATAGGAATAACAACAATGAATAGTTATTTTTACTACATGAGATATTAAGAGAAAAACATTGACGGTAGATCGTGATGGTGACATCCTCCTCCATAGTTAAAACACAATATATAATAGCTAAAATTTTAAAATAAATAGCATTATTTAAAATAAAAAAGATAAGTGCTTAAATTTACCTTACCAGGTCAGGAGTTCAAGACCAGCCTGGCCAACATGGTCTACTAAAAATAAAATAATTGGCCTAGTGTGACAGCGGGTGCCTCAAGTCCTAGCTACTCAGGAGGCTGAGGCAGGAGAATCACTTGAACCTGGGAGGCGGAGGTTGCAGTGAGCCGAGATTGTGCCACTGCACTCCAGCCTGGGCAACAGAATGAGACTCTATCTCAAAAAAAAAAAAAAAAACACTCTTGTATTTCATCAATTAACATAAATATACAAATTACCTATTACCAACAGGTCCTGATTCTGTTTACATAGATGGATACTAAGAAAAATAATCTATACTACATTTGGTTCTATTAGTAACCAAATACCCTACAAGTAAATATGTTTAGGGATTTTCTAAATGTAAATCACCATGAAAGTCATATAACAAGAAGATATGAAATGAGAAACATGACTTTTGGGCCTCCCATTTAATCTTCTATGTCTACCCTTAGAGTTTAATGAGCCACTAAACACCTAGGCTGGCACTCATATTCATGGCTATAGCAAAACACACCCAGGAACTTTGAGGTGTGTCCCGTGAATAGATCAGTTTCCCATCTTTACATCTCCATTTTCAGCTATTTGGTCAGGGATCCTGAGAAGGTGTGCAAGAGAGTGTGTGACTCCAGTCATGTGGTGACAAACAGTGCCATGAGTAACAAATGAGCCCATTATTGCTTTACAGTAGAGGAGACAGGTTAATCCTTTGTCAAATCACTGAGCACAGTGTCCTCTGCCTTGTTCCAATCACCCAGGAAGTGATGGCACTTTCTCATCCACAGCCTTTCAACACCTGCTGACATGTATTTAGGACATTGCTACGGCTGTGAGTCTTAACCACACCATGCTCACGAATTCTCGTGGATAATAAAAGTAACGAAGACACAAAAGAGACTGAGATCCAGTGCTTTCTAGACTCAGATAATACCCATTTTTAAAAATCAGAGGAAGCCCCAAGACAAACAGAAAGGGAAAGATTCTTTTTCCAAATCAAAATATTTATTTAAATACAGAAATAAAATAACTGCTGAAGTAGGATTCTTCATAGAACATAGCATATCACCAGTGAACATCTTGATTTTAATAACAAGGATGCTGATTCCAGGAAAATGCACTGATTTGCCTAAACCAGCTTGTGTCACAATCCCTGTGACAGCTATGCCCTGAAACCTCATTTGCCTTTTCTCATCATTAGCAATTCAGGTTCCCTCATATTTTTCAAAAGCATTTTTTTTTTCATTCAACAAATAATTTTGTAATGTCTTCCATAAAATTACCACTCTAGGCACTAGGGATTCAGCCAAGGTTGAAATGCAGTGATGCTGGGAATATAAAAGCAAAAGTCACAGGCTGGCTAGGAGATAAGCTTGTGGACAGATAATTAAAGTGCAAGCTGATGAGCAGAATCAAAACATAGTGGAAGCATAAAAGAGCATGCCTCAAAGTCTGCCTGTGAAACCCAGGGAGAATTTCCCAAAACAGGTGGCCCTTGAACTGACGTGAAAGAGGAACAGGAGTTTACAAATAATGAAATGGGGAAGAACATAGGAGGGAGAAGGAATAGCATGTAAATGGGATACAATACTTAAGCAGCTACATAGTGTTTGCTCAATTTCTTAACCTCTTGTTAATAATTGGCTCTGATGACACACTTCCTTATTGACATCCTCCTTATTTTTAGTTTCCATGGCACCTTGCTAATATCCTGTTTCTCTGCATAGCTCCTGGTGTTCCTAAGGGTTCAGTCCTCAGCCTTCTGTTTCCTGTATACTATGCCTTGATTTCCAATGCCTTCCACGTATCTCCCAGCTTTCTCTCTCCATAGCTCCAAATTGATACACACAACTCTGCAATGAAAATATTCACTTAGCTATAACATAAGCACCTCAAACACTACATGTCTGAAGGATTTTTAACATTTTCTCTTCAAAATGCATGTTCCTATTCCAGTGTCATATTAGTAAATGGTGCAATCACCAATGTAATTACCCAAGAAAAAAAAATGTCTGAATCCCTCCTGTTTCCTTTCCTTCACTCCTGACATCTAAATCAGTCAAAATTCTCCCTGACACCCAGCTACCAGCCTGACCCAAGCCAGTAATACGTGTACTGTGGTAGAAGATTTAACTGCCTCTATGTCTCTCATTTTACTCCCATCTGAAACTATGTCTACATGCCATCTTCCTTTCTGAGAAGCAAAATGAATCATGTCATCCACTCCCAAATATTTAAAACTCTTTGGTAGACTTCTAATTACCTTACTCCAACTAATTAGTTACAGCTTCTGTGATCTGGCCACTGACTGTGTCTCCCACCTCATTTCTTACAATTATCTCCTCACAGCCTTTGATCGAGATTTATTCTAATCTACCTATTCTACTTCTTCATGCCAGGTTGCAACACATATGTCTCCTACTGTCTGGAAACATGTGTTCTTCCTTCCCCCTCTTTTCAGACTGGAGTGCAGTGGCACAATCTTGGCTCACTGCAACCTCCACCTCCCAGGTTCAAGCAGTTCTCCCACCTCAGCCTCCTGAGTAGCTGAGATTACACGTGTACACCACCACACCAGGCTAATTTTTCCATCTTTAGTAGAGATGGGGTTTCACCATGTTGCCCAGATTGGTCTCGAATTCCTGACCTCAAGTGATTTGCCCACCTCAGCCTCCCAAAGTGCCAGGATTACAGGCATGAGCCACCACACCAGCCTACCTCCCCTTCTTTTCATGCTTTACATATCCCTTCACGTTAGGTTTCAGATTCAATGTAACTTCCCAAAATAATCCTTTCCCGACCCTATCCTAACTTGCTTTGTCCTATCATATTATTCATTAGCTTCTGTTATCATGTTTCAAATGTCAACAGATTGATTTCTGTCCCATTTCTAGGCAACTAATGGTTTGCTTTCTGTCACCAGAGATTAGTTTTATTTTCTAAAATCTTATATAGATAGAATCAAATAGTAGGCATTCATTTTAGTCTAGCTTCTTTCACTCATCATAAGTATTTTGGGGTTTTCTCATGTAGTTTTCTGGTATCCATGCATTCATAGCAAGAAACAGTATTAAGAAAAAAACACATAATGGAAATAAACTTTCAGGGAACTTAGATAGTTGAGCTAATCAGAAATTAACTTTGAAATTATTGGAATTAATATATTTAAGAAAATAATAGGGCTGGGTATGGTGGCTTATACCTATAATCCCAGCACTTTGGGAGGCCGAGGCGGGTGGATCATGTGAGGTCAGGTGTATGAGACTAGCCTAGCCAACATGGTGAAACCCCGTCTCTACTAAAAATACAAAATTCAGCCGGGTGTGGTGGCGGGCACCTGGAATCCCAGCTACTCAGGAGGCTGAGGCAGGAAGTGGAGGTTGCAGTAAGCCAAGATCGTGCCACTGCACTCCAGCCTGGGTGACAGAGCAAGACTCCGTCTCAAAAAA
The DNA here is from genome assembly GCF_002776525.5 of Piliocolobus tephrosceles. Taxonomy (NCBI): domain Eukaryota; kingdom Metazoa; phylum Chordata; class Mammalia; order Primates; family Cercopithecidae; genus Piliocolobus; species Piliocolobus tephrosceles. Next base: position 21,966,406 of record NC_045446.1, on the reverse strand, counting down.
AAAAGAAGAAGAAGAAGAAGAAGAAGAAGAAGAAGAAGAAGAAAAGAAAAGAAAGAAAAAGAAAAGAGAAAATAATAAAATTTTTGGCACAGAAGTGAAAGTTACATAAAAATCAAGTGGAGTTTATAGAAATAAAAAATACTATAGTTAAAATTAGGAGTTCAGAATAGCTTGGTACAGCTGAAGCATGGATTAATTAAATGTTTTAAAAGGCACATAGGAAATGTCCAGATTAAAGCACAGAAGGATAAGAAAGAGACATATGGGATATAGAAAAAAACTTTAACATACATGCAATTGGAATTTGATAAGGAGTCAACTATAAAAAGGAAAAAATAGTATTTGGAGAGGCAATGGTCAAGAATCTATAAAATCCATGAAAGCCTTCAAATTATATATTTTAAAGCCACTCTGAAACCCAATCAGAATAAACAAAACCAAAAACTAAAAAATACCTAAATATTTGAAAACTAAGCTATATACTTCTCATATAGTATATGGAATTATAAAAGGGATCACAGGGCAATTAGAAAATATTTTAACTCGATGATACAAACAAGACGTTCAAATTGCAGGCCATAGCACTTTGAGGGAATTTCGTAGGTTTATATGTCTATTAGAAAAGAATAAAAGTTGAAAATTAATTATTTATAACTTTTACATGGGAAAAAGAGGATACCACAATACACCTCACAGACATTTAAAAGACATAAAAGGATAATCTGGATAACTCTGTGCCAATAAATATTTAAATTCACTTGATATTAACAATTGTTTTTAGAAACATAATCTATCGAAAATGATACCAGAAGTGTCAGATATCAGACTGGGATCCTATCTATTAAAGAAATTAATTTGTAATATTAAGAAAAACCTTCCCACAATAAAAATTTCATGTTTAAATAGCTTCACTGGTAAATTATTCAACAAAATAATTCTATTGAAGATTTTTGAGGGACTCTAGTGTTGAACTAGATGAGAATACAGAGAATCAAATGTTACTCGTTACTAACAGGTTCAAAATGGGGGTCATGACAGGGACTCCTGTTCTCTCCAAAACTTTATGCAGTAAATTAACCAGCTAGTTCTAGTCAGAGAAATTGGAAAACCAGGCACTGATGAAGTCTTACTTGTCTGTTTTCTAAATGAAGGAAGATATCAGTAAAGATTTCCCAACACTTCTTACTGATTCATATGGAAGCCAACTATAAGAGAAAATACTTGAGTTAGAGTAAGCGCAATAGTAAAGACAACAGCAGGTGAATAAGTGAGAGAGAGAGAGAAAGAGAGCCCTTTGCCTTTTGAATACAAGGATGACCCATTTAGCTCTTAAGATTACCCAATGGATGACAAGCTTTACACAGATCACCAATCAGCTAAAAAAAGAAAAAAAAAAAAAAAAAACCACACACACACACACACAAACAAAAACCTAATCCTACAGAAAGGAACAACTGAGATAGGAATAGAAAGTATTGGAGAACTGGTTTTAATACTGTCCCCTACTAAGAGGTGAAGCAAATGTCCCTCTTCAGAAATGTGAGAATTGAGGAATAAATGTTTTCCTTATCAATCATTTCACTGCTGAAAACCAGGAATGAAATGAGAAAGTTGTTGATAACCAAAGCAAACCATACCTTTGCCTGTTGTAGGATACACTGCTGAATAATTTATTATGCTTTTTGTAGCTCTCCAGACCACAACTGAAATCTTGACTCTTCCTCTTACCAGTTATGAGGCTTTGAGTGAGTCTATAAAGCCATCTTTGAAAAATGGCTAAATAGATTTTAACAAAATTTAGATAGTCTGTGTAGAATAGTCTGATATATAATAGGCATACATAAAATCACATGGCAACAGTTTGAATGGGTAGTCACTTATTTACCGTGGCAACTGACATAAAAACACCGAAAAATGTCAGTATAACTGCATATTGAAGATAAATAGAGTGGATGGATGGATGGATGGATGGATGGAGAGAGATAGATAGAGCAAGCTTAGATGAAAGAAAGAATGAAGGAAGGAAGGAAGGAAGGAAGGAAGGAAGGAAGGAAGGAAGGAAGGAAGGAAGGAAGGAAAGGAAGGGTGAGCCAGCCAGGTTCAGAAAAAATAAAAATTTAGCTTAAAGTTAAAAGAAAAAGTGTTCCAGATTGTAAGCAGTTATTTGTGATTGAATTGTTTCTCATATAGATAATCATGTGCTAGCTTACTCCACGGTGATTAGTAGCAAGAATTGATTTAATATTGCTACATTTAATATTACTTATTATATAAGCTTTTATTGGGCATACTGTCTGTGTCAGGCACTGGGCTAAACACACAGTTGATGTAAGAGTTGTCTCTAGTTTGCAAGCATCTGGATTAGAATATATGGCTAGCCCAAGGATAAAAGCAGAAAATCACATCATTTTATGACATAGTCAGAGAGAGAGATAAAATAATAAGAAGGAGAAGGGTTATCTTCTAGGTATGTATATATTCTATTCCTTAGAAAGATAGTTGCCAAAGTTGCCCAACATTGCCTATTAATTGCAATTAAGTTTAAATCATAGCAAAGTCATAGAAAGTTTGATTGTAGATATATATCTAAGCTGTATTCTCCAAATTAATTCTAATCAGTAATAAACTGGTATTTTATTCCACAATTTACTTAATTTATAAATTAAGTAAAATTATTCAAGGGAGTAAATAAATGTGAAGTATAGGAAAAATGCTATGGACAAACTAATTATACTATCTAGTAAAAACATCTATCATTTATTGAACACTCATGTGTCAGATCCAGTGCTGAGTGTGTGTGTGTGTGTGTGTGTGTGTGTGTGTGAGATTAAGTCCTTCAAAGGAAGATATTGCTAATTCTGTGTTTCAGACAGAAAAATGCCATTCAGAGATGTAGGAATGTCACTCAAGGCCAACAGCTGACTATGGAATGCTACACTCCAAGAGAATTCTATTATTGCCCCAGAAGCCTGTTGATGCTCTTAGATCTGGTGGGTTATATGTCATCTTTATAAGTTACAAAACCTGAGATATGTATTTTATGCAAAGTGACTGATTGAGGGAGTCATCTCAAGATAAACCTGTAAGTAAATGAGGCAAACAAGAATAGAACAGGAGAAGCTACCGAAAGATATGGTTTCAGGTGAAACATGGCCTCCACCATTTTTTTTTTTTTTTTTTTTTTTGACTCAGGGTCTCACTCTATTGCTCAGGCTGGAGTGCAGTGGCACAATCATGGCTCACTGCACCCTCCACTTCCCAGGGCTCAGGTGATCCTCCTATCTCAGACCCTCACCCCAGGTAGCTAGGACTACAGGTGCATACCACTATGCCAGGATAATTTTTGTATTTTTTGTGGAGACAAGTTTTCACCATGTTGCCCAAACTGGTATCTAACTCCTGGGCTCAAGCAATCTGCCCACCTAGGCCCCCCAAAGCGCTGGCATTACAAGCATGAGCCATCATGCCCAGACTCAGAACCACTTTTATTTTACACTAAGTCTACTCCATCCAGGCATATATTCTACAGTATTCTGGATGGCCACATTTCTGGAGAAATGTATAAACAGAGGGTCAGTGGAATGAACTTCAGCCCCAGCTACTGCAGCTAGTCCTAAGGTTGGAACTAAATAACACTCATCATCTTTGACCACACAGAAATCCCCCATTAGCTTGACTGAATAGAAGACCCTGACCCTCATCCCTGAGAGATCTCACACTTGTTTATTATGCTTATATCAGACCATGGTTGCTTTATTTGGCAATTTAAAGTTAAACGTTGGCATGATAGTGCCATGAATACGTCAAATGTATTCTTACCCAGAAGCCTTCAAGGTCTATTACCCTCTCCACTTTGGTGGTTCTGTACTGTGTCTGCTGATCTGTTAGCATGAGAAGCTGAAAGTGACCAGCCAACAGCCATAACTTTAAGTTTAGTGAGATTCATAACGGGTCTCATGCTGGAAGCATCTCCCCTCTAATAATCAGTAATTCTAGACCTACAAAGTTTGAAGTTGTAAGCATGGGAAACACAAATTCCCCAAATACGTCCGGATAGTGACAGAGAATAAGACACTTATTTGCCTACTTCCATTTCTCAACCCAGATATTTTACCTATAGTGGACATGCCCACACAACAATGGCTGTTGGTTTGAGGTATACATTGCACACTGACAGTGCCTCATCCTTGCAGGGTGCCCTTTCCCAGCTGGCACCATAGCTGTACCTTCAAGGAGCTATTCCACTGCCCTATCAGGGCAATAGCTTCTAGAAGGTCTGGCATGTAGGAGGTCCACTGGGTCTGGATTCATGGTCATGTGCTCACTGATGTACCTTCATTGCTATAAAGTAAACCCCTTGGTTCAAGGAGAGTTACACAGACTCCCATGTTGGAAGTGGTGTTGACAGAGCACTGTTACCAGAAAAGGTAAACCATCCCTGAAAAATGTTTCATTTCATCAGCCCTTTGTCAGATGGATAGATTGCAAAAATCTTCTCCCATTTTGTAGGTTGTCTGTTCACTCTGATGATAGTTTCGTTTGCTGTGCAGAAACTCTTTAGTTTAATTAGATCTTATTTGTCAATTTTTGCTTTTGTTGCAATTGCTTTTGGCAATTTCATTATAAAGTCTTTGCCCATTCCTGTGTCCTGAATGGTATTGCCTAGAGTTTCACCTAAGGTTTTTATTTTTTTGGGTTTTACATTTAAGTCTTTAATCCATCTTGAGTTAATTTTTGGATAAGGTATAAGGAAGGGATCCAGTTTCAATTTTCTGCATGTGACTAGCCAGTTCTCCCAGCACCATTTTTTAAAAATAGGGAATCCTTTCCCCATTGCTTGTTTTGTCAGGTTTATTGAAGCTCAGATCATTGTAGATGTGTGGTTTTATTTCTGAGTTCTCTATTCTGTTCCATTGGTCTATGTGCCCATTTTTATACCAGTACCACACTATTTTGGTTATTGTGGCCTTGCAGTATAATTTGGAGTCGGGTAGCATGATGCCTCTAGCTTTGTTCTTTTTGCTTAGGATTGTGTTGGCTGTGCGAGCTCTTTTTTGGTTCTATATGAATTTTTTAATTTTTTTTTCTAATTCTGTGAAGAATGTCAGTGGTAGTTTAACAGCAATAGCACTGAATCTCTAAATTGCTTTGGGCAGTATGACCGTTTTCACAATATTGATTCTTTCTATTCATGAGCATGAAATGCTTTTCTGTCTGCTTGTGTCATCTTTGATTTCTTTGAGCAGTGTTTTGTAGTTCTCCTTGAAGAGGTCTTCACATTACTTGTTAGCTGTATTCCTAGGTATTTTATTCTCTTTGTGGCAATTGTGAATGGGAGTTCATTCATGATTTGGGTTTCTGCTTGTCTGTTGTTGATGTATAGGAATGCTTTTGATTTCTGCACACAGAATCTACAAGGAACTTAAGCAAATTTACAAGAAAAATACTAACAACCCCATTAAAAATGGGTAAAGGATATGAACAGACAGTTCTCAAAAAAAGACATACATGCAGCCAACAAACACATGGAAAACATCTCAACATCACTGATCATTAGAGAAATGCAAATCAAAACCACAATGAGATACCATCTCATGCCAGTCAGAATGGCAATTGTTAAAAAGTTAAGAAACAAATTCTGGTGAGGTTGCAGAGAAATGGGAACACTTTTACACTGTTGGTGGGAACATAAATTAGTTCAATCATTGTGGAAGACAGTGTGGTGATTCCTAAAAGATTTAGAACCAGAAATACCATTAGACCCAGCAATCTCATTACTGAGTATATACCCAAAGGAATATAAATAATTGTATTATAAAGATACATGTATGTGTATGTTCACTGCAGCACTATTCACAATAGCAAAGACATGGAATCAACCAAAGTGCCCATCAATGATAGACTGGATAAAGAAAATGTGGTACATACACACCATGTAATAATATGAAGCCATAAAATGGGACAAGATCATGTCCTTTGCAGGGACATGTATGGAGTTGGAAGCCATTATTGTCAGCAAACCAATGCAAGAACAGAAACCCAAAACCGCATATTCTCACTTATAAATGGAAGCTCAACAATGAGAACACATGGACACAGGGAGGGGAACAATGCTTACTAGGGCCTTTTGGGGGAGGGTGGGAGGGAAGAGCATTAGGGAAAAGAGCTAATGCATGTTGGCTTAATACCTGGCTAATGGGTTGATAGGCACAGCAAATCACCATGGCACACGTTTACCTATGTAACAAACTTGCACATCCTGCAGAACTTTACAAAATTATAAAATTTTTTAAAAAGATTAAGCAGAATAAAATGCTCCTGGGTAAAACAAACCAAAAAAAAATGTTTCATTTCAAATATGGGTGAATTGTTACCTTTTCCAGAATGGTACTAGGTCTAATATAATCAACTGCACACCAAGTGAATGACTAGTGTCCTACAGGGAAGGTACAGTATGGAAGATTTAGTGTTATTCTCTGTTAATTAAAATTTTGGCATTCAGCAATGGCACTAGCTAGATCATCCAGGCTATCACCCTGCATAGCCTTCATCTCTGCCACTGTGCCTTTTTATTTTATTAGTCCATTGTGCATTCAAGGGTTAGCTGGGGACAGACTGGCTAATATCCACTGGCCAAGTTATCCTATACACTTGATTTAAAATTAAAAAAAAAAAAAAAACTCTTTTGCAATAGATATTCTGTGGTGAGCATTAATATGCAATACAAAGGTTCCCGTATTTTGAATCTGTTCCCATAGGTCCATCCACATGACTCTCCTCGAGGATTCTTTGTCACAGATATTCCAGTCTTGCTCCTTTCAGCTCCTAACCAACCCATAAAGAAATTCACCACTGCACCTGAGTCTGTGTAACTCAGGACACTTCTTCGTTTATACATAGTAGATAATCAAGAAAACCAGCTAAAACTCTCACTCTTCTCACTGGGAGAATGTCTACTTACCACTGTTTTGGAAGGCCACTCAAGAGTTGGGCTGTAGCATAGCCACAGTGTATGTTTGGCTTCCACCAATATATCTGAGCTGACTCCTGCATAAACCAAGCATGGTTTTTTTGTTTGTTTCCTCCTACATCAGCTGATCACAAAATATTCCCTATGAGGCCACAGGTGTGAACTGAGGGAAGGTTATCAGTGCAGCAATGGTGAATGACATGAGAGTCATGGGCACCTGTTCATGCAGCATACTTGTGATCTCTGAACTTGCTCAGACTTAATTCCAGAAGTAGTAATACCATCTTGTAATAGATTGCTGTGGAGTCCACTAAACCTTGCTGCTTTGTGGGTCTAACAGCATGTAATTCCCAATAAGCAATGCGGACCATACACTTATTTGATGTCTGGTGGTCACATAACCAGTTTCTACCAGGGCCCAGCGTCATGCCAGTAGCTATTTTTTGAATCAAGTTTGGTTCTTTTTTGCAGATGGCATGGCCTTGCTCCAGGACCTTGGGGATCTGTGCAGTAACTCTCCTATTGGGGCTTGCCAGAGACACCACATGGCGTTTTTGCTCACTACAAATACCTCTAGTAACTTGGGATCAGCTGAACCATATGGCTCAAGTGGAAAAGCAGCAGTCTAGACCTGCTGCAGAGGCTTTTCTTGCTCTGAGTCTCTTTCAAAATAAGTAGATATCTCCATCACCTAATAAATTGGTAAAAGCAGTATTCACAAATTGTGGAATATGCTGCTTCCAAAACCCAAAGCATACTAGTTATCAGCTCACACTACCTTTCAGCTTCAGAAGGTGAGATCTCTTTAAAAGCTTCAAAGGAGGCCCTCTGAAACTCACATATTGCTCCCAGTTGGCGATTACTAGATCTGAACTTGTAATTTTCTCTCTTCAACGTATCAGCGGTGCTTTGCACTGCCACCCAAGTTCACAGTCCCTGTAATTATTATTCTAATAATATTTCAGTGAGATTACATAAACATATGTATCCCCTTTGCCTGTATTCAGTTCCAGTTAATCACAGGTGAAAGAATAAACCATTTCATTGCTATAGCATCATCGCAGAAACCATCAGTACTCCATCTACCATCAGTGCTGGGATCCTCACTGCCACTCAGGCAGCAAATGATACAACTCCAGAATCCCAGTTTTTAAAGTCACCTTTTAGGGTCATTTCTGGTTTTAGGTCAGATTCCCTAGATAAAGCAGCTGAAATGGGATTTTTGTGCAAGTGACTTATTAAAAGAATGTTCTCAAAAGGACATTGTAAGAGAGAAATGAAAGCAGAATAGAGCAGGGAAAGAAGCTAAGCAAAGACATGACTGCTGAAATCTCAAATTAGATTGATCCCTTGGGGGCATTCTGGAACATATAGAGCCTTACAAAGTTGTCTCATTTTGAGGCCAGGTGACCCAGCTTTTGAACCCTGACATTTGTTAGCACTGGCTGTGGCCCATACCTTAGGAGGTGGGCTTAATCTCCCAGACACTCATAATTATAAGTAAAGAGACTCATGTCAACTTAGAAAAGTCCTTAGAAAATGGATACAGGTATGAGCCTTTATTGGCCAATATTTTCAACAACTGAAGGGATGGGTGCACCTGTCTAGTAAAGGGTAACTGCATGGGCTACCCAAAGGGTTTACTGCCAGAAATACGATTTCTCTGGAAACCATCATTTTACTCTCCCCAACGTATAAGTGAAGAAATTAACTGCCTTGCTAGTTACCTGATGAGGCTGCCACATATCACCCTCACCATAATTCCCAAATGCCTCCCCTACCTGCATTGTTGGATAGTCCCCTGGTATCAAGCATCTTCAGCACCTGCCATGATCAGAGAGTAGGTCTCATCAGTCAGCATAATCCACAAGTGTAAGTCATGGGGGGTAACCAAAAGCAATTTTATTTTGTAGCTCACTTCCTTCTAATTGTGCTCAGTGAGAAGAGCTTTTATATTGCTTCTAAGTGCAAACTCAGGTAAACACTGTGATATTTCTCACCTTTCTTAGACAGACTAGAAATTAAAATGTCTAAGCCAGTAGTCAAAATTACAAACTTATTTTGAAGTTCAAGACTGTCCCCTTCTGGGGGAGAGTGTCTCTTCCAAGGTTGGTGCTGAGAAGCGAGGAGAGGTGAGAAGATAAGGCAGGAAAGTTCTTATCTGGCAGGCGCTTTTGTGGTTTCCTCTGTATTCTCAGGGCTGAGCCTCCAGAATAGCTGACTCTTTATCTGGGAGATACTTTCAAGGGTTTTGCAAAACCATGCCACTTACCACTGACACTTTCCTATCTGCAACTTTCTTTTTTTCAGGTTTACTGGTATATAATTGGCAAATACAAATTGTATAGATTTTAGGTCTATAATTTAATGTTTTGACAGATGTGTACATTGTGAAATGATCATCACAATCAAGCTATTTAACCTAGCCATCACCTTACATAGTTACCTTTGCTTTCTTTTATGGTGAGAACACTTAAGGTCTATCCTCCTAGCAAATTTTGAGTACACAAAATGGTACGTTTAACTATAGTCATCATACTGTACATTACATCTCCAGGATTTGCTCATCCTGCATAACTAAAACTTTGTGTCCTTTGACCAAAATCTCCCCCATTTTCCCCACCTCCGCACCCCTGGCAACCACCATTCTACTCTACCATCCTTTAATCAGTTGGTCTGATGACAGACATTTAAGTTGTTTTCGTATTTTGGCTATTGTGAAAAATTCTGCAATGAAGATGGGAATGCAGATGTATCTTTGAAATACTGATTTCATTTCCTTTGGCTATATACCCAGAAGTGGGATTGCTGGATCCCATGTTACTTCTATTGTAATTTTTAAAGGACCCTTGATAGCATTTCCCATAATGGCTGTAACAATTTACATTCCCACCAACACTGTACAAGGGTTCCCTTTTCTCCACATCTTCCCCAACATGTATCTGTAATCTTTGTTATAATAACCATTATGGCAGGTGTAAGGTGATATCTCATCGGGGCTTTTAAAAACTCATATTAAGTGAGCAAAGGGCATGAACAATTTTCAAAAGAAAATATACACACTGCCAATAAACATATGATTAAAAAGATCAACATCACTGGTCATTAAAGAAATGCAAATCAAAACCACAATGAGATACCATCTCACACCAGTTAGAATGTGTATTATTAAAATGTCAAAAAATAACAGATACTGAGAAGGTTGTGGAGAAAAGGGAATGCTTATATACTGTTGCTGGGAGTGTAAATTAGTTCAATCATTGTGGAAAGCAGTGTGGCAGTTCCTCAAGGAGCTAAAAGCAGAACTACCATTTGACCCAGCAATCCCATGACTTGGTATGTACCCTAAGGAATATAAATCATTCTACCATAAAGACACATGCACGTGAATGTCCATTGCAGCACCATTCACAATAGCAAAGACACGGAGTCCAACTAAATACCCAGCAGTGACAGATTGGATAAAGAAAATGTGGTATATATACACCAAGGAATACTATTGTAGCCATAAAAATGAATGGGATCATGTATTTTGCAGGAACATGGATGGAGCTAGAGGTCATTATCCCTAGCAAACTAATGCAGGAAGAGGAAACCAAATACTGCATGTTCTCACTTTATAAGTTGAAGCTAAATGATGAGAGCTCATGGACACAAAGAAAAGAACGACAGACACTGGGGGCCTGCTTGAGAGTGGAGGGTAGGGGTGGGAGAGGACCAGAAAAAAATAACTATTGGGTACTAAGCTTACTACCTGCGTGATGAAACAATCTGTACAACAAACCCCTGTAACATGAGTTTAGCCATATAGCAAGCCTTTAAATGTACCCCTAAACCAAAAATAAACATTAAAAATAGAAATACCAAAATAATAAAATTAATATTATTTTTAATGGACAGATGATGATTGCATATACTTATAAGGCACATTGCATTGTTTTGTTAGATGTGTACAATGTGATTGAATCAAGCTAATTAATATATTCATCCCCTCACTTAATTTCAAATCTATCATCACTGTGGTTTTGATTTGCATTTTCCCTGATGATTATTGCTATTGAACATTATTGCATGATCTGTTGGCCAAATACGTGTCTTCTTTTGAGAAATATTTACTCATGGCCTTAGCCCATTTTCGATTCTGTTATTTGATTTTTTTTTCTATTGGGTTGTTTGAGTTACTTATATATTTGGAATATTAATGTCTTATGAGATACATGGTTTGCAAATATTTTCTTCCATTCCGTTAGTTGCTTTTTCACTCTGTTGATTGTTTTCTTTGCTCCGCAGAAGAATTTTAGTTTGATGTAATGTAATTCTACTTGTCTATTTTATTGTTATTGTTGTTGTTGTCGGCTATGCTTTTGGTGTCATCCAAAGAAAAAAGGTCATGAGGCCATGGCCAGGTCCACAACCATGACTGCAGATGGTAGGCTTGTTACCAGGGTTGCAGACTGGTGTGTCTCCCACCAGGTCTCTGAGCAGTCAGGACTGCCTCTAGCACTATAGTGGAGAGAAGCCAGAACCAAGTCACAGGGCTGTTTTAGGATCTACGGTTGAGTCCACAGGCCTGTGGTCAGTGAGCCTGTTACTTGGGATGCTGATGCGTATGGCTCTGGCCAGGTCCTTGAGTGGACAGGATTCTCGCTGGACCATAAAAGACCAGGTTTGGAGCAGGGCACAGGGGCGTGTCAGAGTCTACAGTTGGGTCCAAGGTCAGTGGGCCTTCCACTGAGGTATAGACAGCATGTCTGCAGCCAAATCCCTGAGTGAGCAATCCTGCCCCAGACCATGGTAGAGCAGAACAGGGTAGAGTAGAACAGGGCTACTTCTACGCTACTCATGGTAGAGTACAACAGGGCTACTTCTAGATCTGTAGTCAGGTCTGAGGTGAGCATGCCTGTTACTGTGGGTACAGATGGCAGTGGCTCCTCCTGGATCCCTTTACAAATGGGGCTGGGGTCAGGACCATTGCAAGTGGGGTTAAAGCAGAGTCTACAGAGGGATGGGGCTGCTTCCAGTCCATAGCCAGGACCACGATCTGTGAACATGTCTTATAGATCTGTCTTCTAAATGTGGCCCTTCTCAGTCATGGGCTCCTGCCACAGGATTTTGCAATCTTTTACCTGGGTCCCAACACTCCCGCCAAGGCATGTTTGTCAGTGAGTGGCTGCCAAATCATTATTGCTTTGGGGAAAAAAGGTGTCATGAGCGGGGGACATTCTATTCTCCCATCTTGCTGACGTCCTTGTCTGCAGCTTTCTTGATCTTAACAAATAAATCTCAGTTCAGCTATTCACTTACTCCCTTGTTAGTCCCTATGAATCTGGTGATATCAATTTCTGTTAGCTGAAGAATGTTCACGTATCTGTGTTGTCTTAATGTGTATTGAATTCTAGTTCTCTCTCCTGCCTCTGGCCCATGGGAAATACTCATTCTTTCCCCTATACGTTGGAAAGAAGAGGATTTTTCCATACTGTAGGATCATGACTTTGCTCCATTCCAAAGCAACTGGTTGATCAGGCTCTGGCTCTTTAGATTTGTCAAGTAGTTTTTAGAAACAGGCCACCATGTCCTCCAAGTCAAAGAGGGCAGTTATTAAACCCAGACCATTGAAACCAGTCATTGAGTTTGAGTTACATAGAAGGGACTCCCCCACCCCATCTCCTTTGAAGTGCATGGTGGGATTTGTAGCACAACAAAAGCTTATTCCAGAATTCCACACTACAAAACTTCTCTCCATTACTCTTTCTGCTTTGTTTTCTAGCCTCTAATGTGGATAAGGAGTCTGAGTGTTTTATAATCACCTTTTTGGCTGCCTCTTTAAAAAGTGCATCTGCATTTGGCACTTCCCTGTGAATGAGATGCCCATAAGGTTTTCACTTTAACATCTTATTACATCCAGTTTTCAGTTTTGGGTATGAACTCTTTGACTCTCTCTCTCAAACTTGAGATTCTAAAAGTAGTTTTCCCCAATTCTCTATGGCACTTTTCCATTCAATCCTTTCACCTCTATTAAGCCCAGCCCAAAATAAATTTATTAAATAGCAAGCTATGTTCAGAAGATAATTTACTTACCTGCGTTTAAAGCCAGATTGAGCTAAGATCAATTCCCACCTTTGTCATTCATTGGTTGTATGATCTTGAGTATGTTACTTAGCATCTCTTAGCTTCATCCATAAAATACTTGCCTTGGAGAATCATTGAGATACTTAAATAACATAACAGTTATATAGTGCCAGGTAACAAAGTAGAGGCTTCATAAATATTAGAGTCTCTTATCTCTACCCAAAATTTTTCCTGCAGATTGTTAGCTAAAAGTATCACCACACAGGCTCCAATCAAATGCCAGCACTCTTTTCCTGGCAACCTCTTACACAGCAATTGAAAATCAATATCCTCACTCCAAGAAGAGAGTAGCGTCCCTAGGATTTGGAACTATATGCAAAATACTCTGAATCCTGTGTGAATGAAGGATTGAAGATCACTGGAGCAGAAACAGCTACATAATTTTGAAGAGCCTAGTGTTAACTGAAAATGTGAGGTGCTTTGTTCAAATATTGTTAAGAATTACAAGACGTCAACAACAGAGTATTAAACTAAGCACAAGGCCCTTGTGGAGCTGGCCCTGCACTGAGGTCTGAACTCTATGATTGGATGCTGGCTTCCTATTTCTATTCTCTGCTGTACTAGCAAAGTTACACAGACAAATGAAATAAACTCGTTCCAGCTACAGCTTAATTGAAGCTGACTGGGCAAAAACACTAACTAGCAAGACAATGACCCTTCCCTACCTTCTTTGGCAGAACAAGAGTTACATGGTTACCTGACAGGCCCTATTCAGCTGATGGAAAGTGTCAGATGGCAGATTCTTTGCAGACCTTTCTACTGTTTAAATGTCTCTATGAAATTCTAGACAGCTTAGTCCTGGAGCAAGTTGAAGTCTCTTAGTCCTGGAGAAACTTGAGGGAGGGATGGGAGAAAAGAAGAAGAAGAGGTAGGCAACTATAAGCCTCATCAAAAGCCAGTCCTCTAAAAATGTCATGTCCCCACCAAAAGTCAGTTACCTAAAAATGTCATGAGAAGAATTCTTTGACTTCATCAGCTAGGTGTCAAAACCTGAGAGACTCCTGGATCCTTTCACCTTGGGTACTGCCAAAGTGACCATGTAGCATCACTTAATGATAATTCATACCTTTTTCTCTCAGATAAAGGCAAGAAACTATGACAAACACCAAGACCCTATGCTCTCAATTTGGACTTAGATCTGAGCAGTTTTATTAAAAGTGTGTTCTAAAATATATTGGAGACTACAATCCTGCAAAAAGAAAAAGGACATCAGATTTTTTCTTTCCAAACTAGATGGGATCTTTTAAATCCTTTAGCGTATAGTTTCAATCTTTTGGGGGTTCTGAACCTTAAACACATTACTTTGCAGTCCCCAAAAGCTTTATGGAGTCTACAGAATTCCCTGAGACCCCCAAACATCTCACAGAACAAGAATTACAGACTTAAAATCCCCCCATAATATAACCTCCCTAAGTTTTCTCATTAATAAAATAAAGATAACAATGGTACTTATTTTACAGGCTCATTACGACAATTGAAAGAGATAACCTAATACAAGTGCTTAAAATGCACCTGGCACATAGTTCAGTACTAAGTAAATATTAGATAGGGTAGTACCTTGCAACTCTAAGTGTGGTCCTCAGACCAGCAGCCTTGGCACCCATTGGAGCTTGTTCAAGTTGCAGAATCACAGGCCCCACCCCAGGACTCCTGCACCAGAGTCTGCATGCTCACAAGTTCTCCAGGCAATTCGTATGCATGCACAAGTTTGAGAATAGCTATCCTAGTAGTAATAATAATAGTTTTCCTGGAAGAATATACTATTATTCTTGGTATTATTATTACTATAGAAAAATTTTTAACCCCCTAAATACATATTGCAGGCATTTTTTACACTGCTGACATAACTACCATCCTGTCCTCTTGGAAAAAAACCAATTTTGTCTAGGAATCCACCTGTCATGTGCTTTAAGAAAGGTAGCCCCACCTTGTGTTCCAGGAGTGAGTCACATTCACACAAAGCCTCACGTAACAGTCTCATCTCCTTTGCAGTGACCAGTTGGCAAAAGCCTGTGACTCAATTCTGAAAAATGGGAACTGTAAAGAAACCCATTAAAAAGATTTGATATCAGCCGGGTGCGGTGGCTCATGTCTGGAATCCCAGCACTTTGGGAGGCTGAGGCGGGGAGATCACAAGGTCAGGAGATCAAGACCATTCTGGCTAACACGGTGAAACCCCGTCTCTACTAAAAATACAAAAAATTAGCCAGGCGTGATGGCAGGCGCCTGTAGTCCCAGCTACTCAGGAGGCTGAGGCAGGAGAATGGTGTGAACCCAGGAGGTGGATCTTGCAGTGAGCCGAGATCGCACCTCTGCACTCCAGCCTGAGTGGCAGGGCGAGATTCCATCTCAAAAAAAAAAAAAAAGAAAAGAAAAGAAAAAAAAAGATTTGATATTAAGTTTTCCTCATTTTTACCAAGATACATTTTGGATGAATCAGTTCCTCTCCTGCCACTGAATATTGTTGTAGATTTATATGGTTTCAGCATCTGCAGTAGTCATCTAAGTGCCATGTAGAGAAATAGACTGCAGAGAACATACCAATATTTTTGAGGCAAGATTGGAGAGCAAGTAGAAGCTTTATGACATAGGTGAGCTGCTGAATGAACCATGTAATGAAACAGTCTTTCCTCATCGTATCTCAGACGTTGGAGTTACACTGTGTGGTGAGTGATGCATGCGCTGCTTGACCTCCCTTCAGGACTCATTCCTCAACCACTCTGAGTAGTGATAGCTGGCAGCAATGAGGGGTGTCCCTCATCTGAAGACAGCCTCCTTGCCAAGACTGTGCATCCTTTCTGGGGCAACCTCAGTGCAACAACCAGCAGGTGCAGACATATCAAGGCCTGGCCCTGCTGCCCACTTTCAGCACCACTCCAAAGAGCTCTCCCAGCACTAAAGCTTCTGTGGAATTGGCTGAGGCCTTTTTGAGAATGAACCACAATTAAACTCCATCCAGTTCTGCTTCCTTCATGTTCTCCAAGGACTTTCTAATAAACTTCCTGCATATAAGCCTCCAAATCCAAGTTTGCTCTGGAAATACTACTGGTCTGTGTCTGTATGCAACTCCTGAGCTACACAGGGAACGAGATACCTGAGTCCGGGGCCAGCAGGTAAATTCCTAAGCAAATGAGTGGAGGATCATATTGGATGAGATGGTAAGTAAATGCAAGCCTGTTAGAGGACTCAGGTCCAGCAGATAATGAAGGACTAGATGCAAGGACTGCCTTTGAAGGGTAAGATTTCAGTCTTGAAAGAAAGGGGCAAGCAATAGCCTTAGGCATAAATGATCTGGATTCCTAAGTAAGCCCAGTGATTCAAGTATAGGAGAACAAGGAATGCAGGAAGCTAATTGTGAGAAATTAAAAAAAAACAAAACAAGGCAGAATAGAGTAAGCAAAGGATCAAAGAAGCTGAGCCCTCGATCTCTGTCTGGATCTAGAGATGCTTAAATTCATTCTCCTAAAGGGATTCCATGGGGTTTGGGCAGGGCCTACAAGGGAAAGCTTAATAACAAGAACTATGGATATTTAGGAACAAGGAGCTGAGCTCATCACAAAACCTGAGGGTTGAAGAATAAATGACAGCAACTGGGTTTAAACCTCAACAGGACCTGACATTTGTGAAGGCAGTTTGTCTCTAAGATGTAAAGTTATGTGGTTACTCTATGTGCATAACCCCCCACTCAAATGAGATCTCACCAAATGGTTTTTCATTACACTGCTCTTTCCTCTGTTTAAATGTGAAGTTATTGTTTTGCTGTTGGTGTGAAGTATTCCTTTTCTGTAATTCCTTTTCTATGGTTCTTTGATGTCCCGACACAACTTAATAAATACTTAATACTTTATTAACTTAATAATACAAAATAAATATAAATGTCAATGTGGTTAATAGAATCTTAGGAAATGGTAGTGATGGCACACTGCTCAACTCATCTCCTAAATGGACATTCTAAACAAATCATGATTTAAAAATAATAATAATTTTCCCCACACCTTGCCCCTGTGACCATCATCTTAATTTGGAGATGTACATATTGGGAGGTCTTCTCCCAGATTCTCTTTGTGAGCAGTTCTATGCATCCTGTGCCATTCATATTGGCATCTTGGTGCTTAGAAAATTCCCCAGTGGGAGGCCAGGAGGGGTGCCTCACGCCTGTAATCCCAGCACTTTGGGAGGCCAAGGTGGGTGGATCATGAGTTCAGGCATTTGAGACCAGCCTGGCCAACATACTGAAACCCCGTCTCTATTAAAAATAGAAAAAACTTAACCAGGAGTGGTGGCAGAAGCCTGTAATCCCAGCTACTTGGGAGGCTGAGGCAGGAGAATCGCTTGAACCTGGAAGGCGGAGGTTGCAGTGAGCCGAGATCGTGCCACTGCACTCCAACCTGGGTGACAGTGCGAGACTCAGTCTCTAAATAAATAAATAAATACATAAGCCATGCGTGGCGGTGTGTGCCTATAATGCCAACTACTTGGAGGCTGAGGCACAAGAATTGCTTGAACCCAGGAGGCAGAGGTTGCAGTGAGCAGAGGTTGCAGTGAACCAAGATAGTGCCATTGCACTCCAGCCTGGGTGACAGAGCGAGACTCTGTCTCAAAAAAAAAACCAAAAAACAAAAAAACCCTCTTCCAATGGGTAGAATAAAAAAAAAAAAGAGAACAAAGAAAAGCAGACAACTAAAATTAACTAGGGAAATGATAAGGACAATGTATTCTGTGATAAAAGGTACTAGAGTATTCCATCAGCGACTCTTTTTAACAAATAAATATAGGTATCTGAAGAACATAAGGCAGAAATATTAAACTTTGAATCCAGGCCACTGCTGAGTCTAAATAGCTTGCAATTCCAACTGAAGTCATCAATTATATATGATCACTCTTTGAGATAGGCAACTAAAGGCTGAGACATTATTTCCAGAAAGCTGTTGTCTTTCTAGGTTACTCAAAGAGACTGTAAGTCTTCAATAACCATGAATTTCTCTCTTGGCCCTCTCCAAATGGCTCATTGGTGCAAATTTTATCATATTATTTTATTGTCTTTTTATAAGGCCAAGATTCTGCTGTGGGTTTTGGATAAGGAATGAGAACTTTCAGAAATAAAGCAGAACAGCTACTTTCTAAGATCTAGACATGTTGTAAATATCACATTCTTTTTCAGACAATATATTTGGACTTAGGGTTTGATTTTTATCTTTCTTCAGAAGTGGGAGGAGGAAGATATGTACGAGGATACTTATTCCTCAGTCCTCTAGTTTCCGTGATAATAATTTTTTTTTAATAAATGCTCTTGACTTCTTTTCCATTCCTTTCCTTGCAGTGAAATATTCATGGTGAGATTTCTAGAGGAGAGATTCAATATTAGGCAGGTCAGCATCGCCTCCTACCTGAACCTCACTCTTCAGTATCAGCTTGGTCAATGATAAAGTTGATAGGTCATCTCTATTTGCCTATTATTTTGTCTTATATTTCAGTTACCTCAAAATACAGATGGGAAATAAAATTACTCTTTCTTCATATGTATTCAGCCCCCTCAAACTCTACCATTACATGTAGGATATTGGCCCAGGTAGGTGGGGAGGTGAGGGAAAATGCTAACCAGCTTGGAACTGTAGCCAAAGAGTGGCACCTAAGCAGAGTCTATGTGGGATATTTTTAAAAATAATCTCTAGACTGGGAGCCAGAAAACCTGGGTTCTAATCTCAGAGTTATCTTTGTCAGTTTTGCCTCTGAATAAAATGAGTGAGAATAAATGAGGTCAAATGAGTGAGAACAAATGAGGTCCAGTCTCTGAACTAGATGATGCCATGTGTTTGTACAACTTTAATATTTCATGGTCCCAAGACTAGTGTCTGATTTTGATAATTACTGTATTCTCCTTTCCTCTTTTGAGTAATACTTCTCAAAATCTATGTAGATAAACTTTGCCACCCTTGCCCATAGCTGAGAAACCTCTAGCCATGGGTCGTGAGTTCCACCCTTTCCCTTACCCTTTCCTCATTCCCTCTCAATGCTGATGAAACCTCGCAGTCTAAGATGTGAGCAGGAATGCAACCCTTCATGCTGGGCTTGGTCCAGAGCATTCCTACGATTGAAAAGCTGTCATATTACGGCAGAATTAATAAGTAAAATTTCAAAATATGTTCCAAAAGATTCCCAATGTTTCCTCAGAGGGCATGTCAAAGCTGTGAAACTGAGGAGGAAGATGCATTTGAAAATGCCCAAGCATACCTCAAATACAGCACAGACTATAAAGAAGTCCTTTCCCAGCCTCTAGTTGTCCTCTAGTGAATATGACCAGTCAAGAAATGAGGAAAGTGAGAGAGAGGGATGAGAAAAGGTGGAAGGAAGGAGAGAGGGAGAAAAAGAAGGAGGGAAGGAGGGAGAGAAGGAAAAGAAGAAAAGGAAATGAAAGAAGCAAGGAAAGAAGGAAGAAAAAAGTAAAGGAAGAGGAAGAAACAGGAAAAAGGAGGAAGAGAGTGAGGAAGGGAAGAAGGAAGACAATAATTTATACTACTCTGAGCCAAACATTAAGCTAGACTTATCCACATACCTTACTCCATTTAATTAGGATAAAGCCCAGAAAGTAGCATCAGTATTGTCAGCACCATGTTGTACATATGGTAACTAATACTTCAGATGCTTTCTTAACACACCCCACCAGCTGCATGATTTCTGATTTTCTATTTGAAATGATGCCTCCTAAAGAGCTTAGGACTGATCATCCTTCAAAGAGAAGACCCAGGTACTCTTCGCAGTTAAACTTAGATTCAGTGTTTCATTGACTTCTCTTTCAAGTGCTCAATCTGCTCAGTTAGTTGAAGCAAAACTGACCCAGACCAGTAACAAAAACTCATTGTTCCACAGTCCCAGGGCTAATTCCTAATGGCTTCATGACTTTCCTGTAATTCAGATCTGATAGCAGTAGAGAGAGGAATGGAGAAGTGTGAGGAAGGGGAGGGAGAGGTGGCCCTACAGATGGCCTTGGAGCAACGTGAATGATGTCTAATGTTTAGCAGTTATAGGCTATCAGACACTAATATACTCTCTGGACTGAACCGAATAGGCCCATTACTCTCGACTGCAATTCGCCATCTGTGAAGTGAGCTGGTGGCTTCAGACAAGACTACAAATTGCACTTGATACCAAAAGAGACGGGGAGGTGACTGCGATGTAAAAGTAAGGGAAGAGCAGACAGAGAATGAAATTGACCAAAAGCCATACAAGGATAAGAAGAAATAAACCTCAGCCTTCGGAACACTCGTAAAATAACCCGAGCCATTCACAAGATTGAATTTATGTATCCTAACAGACTGTGGATAAGTTCCGGGATCAAAGGTTTGCTGTCATTAGGAGAGATGTGCACAGCTGGAGCCCATAATGCCCTCCCACTAACAGGCAGCCCCATTCAGTCTGTTGTCACAATTCATTAGCTTCTTCTGACATTTGTGTGACATCATTTCAGGAAAGGGATCTGACCACAGCTCAAAGAAAAGACAGAGCCATTAGAAAAAATGATGGCTGCAGATACAGTGCAGTTCATTAGTTTTGCATAAAGATGATGAGGATGATAATGAAAGCACATGATGTTGACTAATGACATGTTTTCCTTCCCACTATAAGCAATGTTATTCTTGAAGTATAACTTTGCATTTTGATCCTGACTCTACCACCTAGGAGCTGTTATGTATTGAAGTCTGTTAAAATTCATATGTTGAAGCCCTAACCTCCAATGTGACTACTTTGAAGAGATAATTAAGAGCAGATGAGGTCATAAGGATTGGGCTCTAAGTCTATGGATGAGTGTCCTTAAAAGGGAAATAAGAGGCACCAAAGAGATCTCTTTCTCTGCATGCATAGAGTGGAAAAGCCAGTGAGCATGCAGCAAGAAGGCAGTCATCTATGAGTGTGGAGGAGAGGCCTCACCAGAAACCAACCCTGCTGGCATTTTGATCTTGGACTTCCAGCCTTCAGAACTGTGAGAAAATAAATATCTGTTGTTTAATTCAACAAGGCTATGGTATCTTGTCATGGCAGTCTGAGCAGACTAATAAAAGGATCCATAGCTTAGGCAAGGTATAATGATACCTTGGGCAGTTTGGGAGCATACACAATATTTATTCAATATTAAGGGCTTAGCATGGCGGTTGGCACATTGTCAGGAACTGGTAGCTCTCACTATCTTCCCAGTGACATTTCAAGCAAGTGAATCATGTTGAGTATGCATATGTCTTGATCTTCTGCCTAAACTGAAGTCACTGGGCATCAGGAACCTATTGAGGCTGGGGCGCCTTGGGGCACAGAGAACTTTTCATTCTACTTTAAGAAATAGACAGAAATAACTCTTATTCATTGAGCGCCTTCTATGTACTAGACATTATAAGAAGAACCCCTATGTTCCTTGTCCCATTCTTACAGCAACCCTGTGAAGGAGATAACTGTAACTCAGAAAAGTTAAGAAACTTGCCTAAGCACACACAATGAAGCAGGGAAGACAGGCACTAAGATCTCACAGGCTATAAAGTTATCAAGCATGATCTCCATGGGCTCTACAAGGTAGGCCTAACTGCAGAAAACACTCAGCCTGGCACAATGAGCCTGTGCACCTGAAGCACACATAGGACTATCAAGCAAAAGAGAGCAGTCTAATTGCATGGCATCAACCCAAATGGCCATCAATGATAGACTGGATAAAGAAAATGTGGCACATACACACCATGGAATACTATGCAGTCATAAAAAGGAATGCAATCATGTCCTTTGTAGGGACACGGATGGAGCCAGAAGCCATTATCCTCAAACTAACTCAGGAACAGAAAACCAAAGACCATATGTTCTCATTTATAAATGGGAGCTGAACAATGAGAATACATGGACACAGGAAAAGGAACAATACACACTGGGGCCTGTCACAGGGTGGAGTTGGGGAAGGGAGAGCATTAGGAAAAATAGGTCATGCATGCTGGGTTTAATAGCTAGCTGATTAGTTAACAGGTGCAGCAAACTAGCATGGCACATGTTTACCTATGTAACAAACCTGCACGTCCTCCACATGTACCTGGGAGCTTAAAATAAAAATAAAGGAAAACAAAAGAGAGAGAGCAATTTAATTAAATAAATCATGCTTAGTCAAGTAGTGTAGAGAACTTAAAACCATCACTTCTATGAATACCTAATGGAATGGAAAAAAGTACTATGATAAATAAATGAAAAACCAGCATGTATGACTTTGTAAAAGTATAATTCTACTTGTGTGTGCGCACGTGTGTATATATATATTCCACTTATATATACATGTTCATTAAATTTGTTTAACATTCGTTTGACTTTATTTCAGGGAAAGAATACTAAAGGATATGTATGTCTCATAATTATGTGTTTATATATATATATGTATGTATTCATTTTTACAAAACTGAAATATATCAAAATATGCATTTTGTAGGGCAATCTTATTTCTCTTCATATGTCCAGTGTTTTCTATAGGTTTAAAATAATAACGTATTTTTCACGTTTTTTTTTTTTGTTAGTTACATATTACTTTTTAAATTCACTTAAAGTCATATATTAATCAGATTTCTTCAGGTTTTCCATAAATGTCTTTCTTTCTGTTCCAGGATCCCACCCAGGATATCACATTACATTTAGTAGTCATGTCTTAGAGTCTTCTTGACTGTGCCAGTCTCTCAGACTTTCTTTGCTTTTGAGAGCTTAACAGTATTGAGAAATACTATTCAAGTATTTTGTAGGATGTTCCTCCATAGGAATTTGTCTGACATTGTGTCATGATTAGACTGAGAGGAAGACTACTGAGGAAAAGTGCCATTTTTATCACACCGTATCAATGAATATACTGTCAACATGACTTATATCTGTCGATCTTGAGGTAGTGTTTGTCAGATTTCTCCACTATAAGGTACTATCTTTTCCTTTTCCATGCTGTACTCTTTGAAAGGAAGTCACTAGAAACAGTCTGGAATGATGGAGTAGGAAGAGTTTTGTTCCCCTTTCCGGAGAGCAGAGTTTGAATTGCTTGGATTTCTGCATTCTGCACTCTTTTCTGCTTTTATCCAGTTAATTAGTTCATTATATCAATGTGGACTTACAAATATTTATTTAATACTTTCAAATATAATCTGACATTAACATATTTCATTGCTGCAATTTTTTCAGCTTTGTGCCTCAGGAGCTCTTCAGTTGTTTCCTGTGTCTCTTTGACACATAACATTATTGTGGGCATTTGGCAGTTTGTTGTTTAGAGCAATTCTTTACTTTCTTACACTCAAATTTGCTCCAGATTCATCTTGTATATACTCTGCCCTAGTCCTGGAATTGGCCATTTTAACCACTCTGGAAGTCTCTTTTAATTGTAATATTTAAACCGTTCGTACTGAAGTGATTATTAATATTGTTGGTTTAACATCTACCATATTTGTAACTGTTTTCTATTTCTTGCATTTGTTCTTTCTTTCCTCATGTCCTCTTCTTCTGCTTTCTCTGGTTTTAATAACATCCTTTCTATTATTCCATTTTAACTCCTTTCTTAGCCTATTTCTTGAATTTTTTAGTGATGGCCTTAGAGTTTCCAACATGCATTTTTAAGTAGTCTAAATCCAACTTAAAATAACACTATTCCTCTTCATGTGTAGTTCAGCTGTCTATAATAGAGTGTTCCCAGTTCCTCTCTCTCATTTCTTATGACATTGCTGTCATTTATCTCACTTATCCATACGCTATAATCACCCAATTTACTGTTATTATCATTACTTAAGAATGGAATAAACTGCAGACTTCTATTCCTATAAAACTAATATATTGGTCAGATGCCTTTTACAAGTACGGATTCACACACAAAAATTCCTGGAGCTGTGACAAATCCATTTTATCAGAAATAAAAATGCTATTTACTTTTCCAAGAAATCATCTCAAGATGCTAATATAGCATCCTTTAGAGACTGATTTTTGGCCCTTCTTTGGGTAGAATTTCCTTTTATGAATCCAAAGACAACTATTTGCCAAGCACCCAGTTATCACACCCACAGAGTCAAGAGCATGAGAGGTAAAAACAAAAAAAGACAGTGTGGACTGAAAATAAGTCACTGGGACGTCCACTGAATCTCACAGCAGGCACAGCACAAAGACAAATGATGATAGACCTAGAGGATTTTGTAACCCACCCTTTCTGGCGCATTCCTCAACATCAGAGACACCCCCCTGCCATCTCTCCAAATGCTTCCTTAATGCCGCCAAAGGAACAGGAGCCTGTCTAGGAGCCTCCATCCAGTTCCTCATGTACCCAGCATATGCTGGGCCTTCCAAATAAACAAGAGGTTAAGAAGTTCCAAGTTCATTAGGAAGTCATCGTTGCATTGATAATCACATGAAGAGATCAGTGGTGCAGAAGCAATGCCACATATAGTACAAGTGATCTCTTCTATTAGAAATGAACCCCCAGGTTCTCTTTAGTTATGATCCAGTAACAGAAAAGAAAATGATGTGAAGAAACAGCTTCCCTCTTACTGTTCATGTGTACTCCTTGTTATATAAACAGTATCTATGTTATGTTGTGGGGGTGAGAGAGAGAGGGGGAGGAGTTGAAATAGTATTATGCGGAAGGCCACACCCTTATGTGCAGGTACTAAATCAATTGGAATATTGATCATCTGAAAAATCAAGGATGCCTTTTAGACAAAAATGTCCAGGCATTAAAACGAAGCTGTTTTCCTAATTTTTCAGCTCCTGAACTGGCTGCGCATCATCTGGAGAGTTTCATAAAAGCCCTCATTCTAGAGGTTCAGGATTTAGTGAACAAATCTTTTACATTATCCTCATCTACATTATTCATGAAACTGTAAGTTCCATACATTTCAGTCCTGTTCCTGTGAACTTTATTCTCTTGCACATGAAAAAATCTCAACCACCAAGTGTCTATTTGGTTCATTCTGCTATATACTAGTTTCCCAGGGTTTGAAAACAGAAGACCTGCTCCTTATTTCCCTTTGATTGTGTAATTAATCTGCAATAAATGAAGCCTCCAAGTGTTTTATGGCGCTTCAATTTCCCATTCCCCTCTGACATTTGGAGGGAAAATGGAACACACAGCAAGACCTTTGAACAAGAAGTAATGGCCGTTAAATTGAAACACGATGCAAGGTTTTCTTAACCATGAGTTCATAATACGTGTGTTCATGGACAATGATGTGCTTGTTGCCTGCAGCAAAACCAGATGCTCTGTTTTCAGTTGATCAGTGTTGCTAGGAGGTAGTAATACAGTGACTGAATTCAAGAAAGAGAATTAAAGGAGCAGTGTCATAATTCTATTTCCAGATGTCCCACAATAAGGATGATGAGTTAAAATGCAGTGTGCTTTAGATTCCATTCAGTGGAATCTAGCGTAAAGTTATCAAAAGAATAATCATATTTGAAAAGTGAAACTTGGGATCGGATCCCAACTTTGCTACTTCCCAGCTATGTGTCCTTAAGCAAGAAGAGTAACAATCACTGTGACCCTTAAAACACTTAAAAGTATAGGGACACTGCCCAGTACCTGCTCAATAGACATTGTTTATTGAAGAAAAATGTAAAATGGACATCATACTATTATATTTAAATCATATTTATGTTTATTTATATTTAAATATCATATTTATGTTCTGTATATAGAGGTTGTATTAGTTTCCCAAGGTTTCCATAGCAAAATACCAGACTGGGTAGCTAAGCTTCAGAAATTTATTTCTCACAGTTTCAGTGTCTGGAAGTCCAAGATCAAGGGGCCAGCAGGGTTTGGTTTCTCCTGAGACCTCTTTCCCTTGCTTGCAGATGGCTGTCTTCTTGCTGTGTCCTCAAATGGCCTTTCCCCTATGGACAAACATCCCTGCTGTCTGTCTCTCCTTTTATAAGGACACCAATCATACTGAAATTGGATTACAGTCGTGCCCGTATGACCTCCTTTAACCTTAATTACACCCTTAAAGGCCTTATCTCCAAATATGATCACACTGAGGGTTAAAGCTACAACATATGAAAGTTGGGAGTACATATACAGTCCATAACAGCGGTATTATAAATAGTGTTTCATATACTATTACAAATACCACTTCAAAATGTAAAAACTAAAACACTTTTTATATCTTTCTGAGAAAGTCACTGGAAAATATCAAATCTAGTATGTCTTTGAATAAT
Source organism: Piliocolobus tephrosceles (assembly GCF_002776525.5). Taxonomy (NCBI): domain Eukaryota; kingdom Metazoa; phylum Chordata; class Mammalia; order Primates; family Cercopithecidae; genus Piliocolobus; species Piliocolobus tephrosceles. The sequence goes on along the minus strand of NC_045446.1, from coordinate 21,940,125 downwards.
AGTAAATCATTTTTCTCTGCCACCCAATCTCTATGTCTACAAAGTAAACATCATTTTAAGGTCCTAAGATATGTAGATATTAGCTTCTCTGATTAGCTGTGACCGAGACCTGTTCTAGAAATAGGTACGTTGACTAGATATCTTTTCCTTGGAGCTAGGGTCCTAATTATTCCCTTTTTAAATGTCTTTCCACTAAAGTAAGAATTGAAGGGAAGAAAAATAATCCATGATAAATTCAGATATTGGGAAAATGTTCACAGGATTTTTAAAAACAACTTTTATAGTGACTCTTGTGATGTGGCAATTCTTCTATGTCTCATTCACTGCTAAAATTAACTGTCCCATACTCCACAAATGGAGAGGATAACTGTGCTACCTACAACAGATGTATAATTAACATGAAGTTGTTTCTGATATAGATAGAAATATCCACATAACCCCATTCTCTCCCCTATCTAGTCAACTGCTTTTATATTTGCTGAAGTAAGCATCCTCCAGTATCATTTGTATCATTCCGTTCCTTCTTACAAAAAAAAAAAAAAAAAAAAAAAAAATTAAAAACCTGTTATGGTTCCCTCTTATTTTTACTACTCATTTTTTTTCACAAATTCCTCAGAATGGCCTTTGAAATGTTTCCCCAAATGTTTCCACCCAGATCATCAGCATCATTTTTTATTCTCCACCCCCACCCTGCCAAAACCTCCCACTACTAGGAGAGGGTAGATTTTCAGGCATTCTTTGCAAAGCACAAAGCTGTGGGTGCAAACATGCATTAGGACAGAGTCCTGCTTGCTCAGAGACTTTAGCTTTTCACCTTTGATTTCCTCAGTGCACCCAGGACAGGGCCTACTAAATAAAAGATAAGTAATAAAGAGATGTATGCCTCCTTGTTTCTTTCCACCTATTTAGGATCTGATTTTAAGTTTTCCCCTTCTAGATCTTTGAAAACAAACACCCTTGACTCTGATTACCCTTTGATTATATGTTCCTATACTTTAGATAGACCCCAGTAACAAGCATATACTGATAAGTTGCTTTGAGGATGTATTTCATTAAAATGTGATTTAATAGGAGTGCCCCATGTCACCAGAAGGTAGAATAAGCCTTTATGTATAGTTCATTCAAATGTGTTTTTCATCAACAAAGCTAAATCAGTATTTCACTCATTTTACAGCCCATATCACCTCTTATTTGTGAATATACAAACAGAGCTAGTAGATGCAGCAATTTCTCATTAAACAATGTTTTTCAGTGCTTACTTTGTGGCAGGAATTGAGTTGAAGACCATACATACATGATTTTCCATAATCCCCATAAAAACGTTTGAAGGAAATTGAGGTTAAACCAGCTCACCCACTAACCCAAGGTAACACAGTAAGTCATGAAATCAGGATTCAAATGCATACCAGAGTTGCACATTAATTCCCCTATGCTTTGGTGTCTTTAAAATTAGATTGTCTACTTATTCCTATGCCAAGGGAAAGATCTTGCAAGATGTTTCTCCTTCACACACACTACAAGGAAAGAAACCGATACACAGAGATACACTTACATTCTTTCTCCCTAAACACACATAACTTTGAAGGAGAAAGAAAATCCTATTTAATTAAGTCAACTTGGTTGGGTCTAAATTGGAAGAGATGCAAAGAGGGCATGTAGGTAAGTCTCCTGGTTAACAAATAAAAACATACCTTAAACATCCAAGATTAATTACTGATCATCTTTATACCATCAGGAGAGCCACTGAAATACTGACAAACAGACCTTCATATCCTTTAATGGGTCAGTATGGAACTGCCATGGGATTTTAGCAATTTTTCCAGAATTCTCTAGCATTTCTTCAATTAAAGAAAACATGTAGGTATGTGGAGCTTTTTACTGTTTGGGTTTCTTTATTAAATCCACCTAAATATTTTTCAAGACATTAATTACAGATTGCTTCAGTCTTTGCCCTGGTGAGAGGAAAAGATTAAAAACTGCAAGAGGAGATAATTTCAAAAAGACACAAAGTTTATTCTTCAAGAAGATTCAGAGAATGAAAGGAAATGTTTTTTAAATACATCTGAAACTAAGAGGCTTTCATATGCCTGAGTTTTGATTGAAGTCTGGTTGGATGTGATTACAGGGAACACTTGATTCCACAGATGAGTTTTAATCCTGTTGGCAGAGGGAGAAAGGGGTGTCTATTTGCTAGCTGATTTTGTATGTAGATCATTTCACTGCGTTTTGATTCAAAGGATACAGCATAAAATATTTCCTGTTTTGAATGAGTTGAAGTTGGTGAGAAAGAGAATATATTCTGAGTTTTGAGACCCTTTAGTTCCAGGGGATACCTAGCTGCTGAAAAACTGAAATTGTATTGCAAGGAGTAGAAATAACTCTTTACAGATTGTGTGTTGGTTTTATTGAATTTTTGTCTGTGTGAGGGTTGACTACAAAAGTTTCCATTGGCCAGGCGTCGTGGCTCACGCCTGTAATCCCAGCACTTTGGGAGGCCAAGGCAGGGAGGATCACGAGGTCAGGAGATCGAGACCATCCTGGTTAACAGGGTGAAACCCCGTCTCTACTAAAAATACAAAAAAAAAAAAAAAAAAAAATAGCCACGTGTGGTGGCGGGCACCTGTAGTCCCAGCTACTTGGGAGGCTGAGGCAGGAGAAAGGCATGAACCCGGGATGCAGAACTTGCAGTGAGCCAAGATCGCACCACTGTACTCCAGCCTGGGCGACTTAGCAAGACTCCGTCTCAGAAAAAAAACAAAAAACAAAAAAAAGTCTCCATCAGGCCACATCCAAAGATCAGGACTATAGTTGAGGAAAATTTGGCATACAAAGCTCAGGCAAGAGGTGCTACAAGGGTAGGAGAAATTGGTATGTCCATTCTCCACAAAATGCCAACTCAACGTTTTGGGTAGTACAAGTTTGGAAAGGAAAATAAAAAAATCAGGGATAAACACAAAAGATATCAGTGACTTCTGCCATGTGACTTTGCAGTCCCTCTCACTTAATGCTGCACGGAACCTCCTCATTCCTTGTCTTTGGGATTTGCCTGTGACTTGCTTTGGCCAATGGAATGTCAGCAGTGGTACACAAGCAGAAGCTGGAAACGTTCTTGCTGGGCTGGGTTTTCACTCTTGTACTTCTGCTCCCACCACAAAAACAACATACCTCAAGTGGCTTACTAGACCCAGAAGGATGAGTGACACAGGAGCAGATCTGACCCGAATCCATGTCCTGGAGCAGAGTCCAGCCAAGACCAGTGGAGATCAGCAGAATTACTCACTGTACACAAGCATTTGAGTGAGAATAAATGAGGGTGGTTTAAGCCACTGACTTTAGGAGTGATTTGCTACACAGAATTTTGCGGGATAATGAACCAATAGAGGCTTTTAACCTGTTTTTGTTCAAAGACTTCTTTGAGAATATGATAAAAGCTGTGGACTTGGTTCTTAGTAAAATCATATGCATAAATTTAAGATTTTGTATGCAATGTCAGAGGATTCCTTGACCCCCTACATTATCCATGGAGACCTGATTATTAAGAACACTTGCCTTTTCATATGTCTAATTAGTGTTGCCTGAGCAAACTGGTAGTTAAACTTACAATAATATACAAAGGAGAAAAAAAATGTGTCTGTTTTGTTTTGCAAATGATATTTAACCATTTGTTTCAGCATGTTCTCTTTTCTTTCAGCACCCATATTCAATCTATGAGCAAATATTATTAGTAACACTTCTAAAACATTTTTTTTTTTTTTTTTTTTTTTTTTTTTTT
>NC_045446.1:21918615-21936253 GCF_002776525.5 Piliocolobus tephrosceles | reverse complement strand
TTTTTTTTTTTTTTTTTTTTTTTTTTTGAGACGGAGTCTCACTCTGTCGCCCAGGCTGGAGTGCAGTGGCCGAATCTCAGTTTACTGCAAGCTCTGCCTCCCAGGTTTATGCCATTCTCCTGCCTCAGCCTCCCGAGTAGCTGGGACTACAGGTGTCCACCACCTCGCCCGGCTAGTTTTTTGTATTTTTTAGTAGAGACGGGGTTTCACCAGGTTAGCCAGGATGGTCTCGATCTCCTGACCTCGTGATCCGCCCGTCTCGGCCTCCCAAAGTGCTGGGATTACAGGCTTGAGCCACCACACCCGGCCTCTAAAGCATATTTTTAAACTGTCCACTTCTCTCACTCCCAGCATTACCACTCTAGTCCAAACAACCACTATCTCTCGCCAGGATGATTGCAGTACCTTTCTAACTGGTCTCTTTCCCTCCTCTATGACCCCTCTGCAAAATATTCTTCATCCAACAGTCAAAGTTGTTTTCAAAAATTTCCTTTGGCAAAATATTGTTACTCCAAATTAAAGGACAGTATGTGCCTAGGTCAAGAAATCACCTTAAAACTTAGTTAAGAGATGAACTTATATTAAGCTCAGCACATGCAATGGAGAAAAAGGGCATGATGCTCTTGAAATAGGCAACTATCTCTTCATTCACATACCTAGAATAGTTTATATAAAAAAGGAGATATTTAGTTAGTAAAGCATCTTATAGGATGGTAAGCAGAATGATTAATGAATCCACTTATGTGCATAAGCAAAAAAAAAAAAAAAAAATTAACATTACAAACCAAGAGCAAATTCAGAATAATTTTGTCAAATGGATGTGGAACCTAATATTAATTAGGCAAAACCACTGATGTGTTTCTAGTTGAGCAAACACAAACAAGACATGACACACATCTGGGGTTCTCACCAAATTTTCAAGGCTTGTTTACTAGGAAAAAAATTAGAAAATAAGTTTTATAGCATATTTATGTATGTTTCTGATTACTGAGGCTATATCCATGGGCATGGTTCACAAAATACTGCCAGGAGTGGCAGCTCACACCTGTAATCCCAGCACTTTGGGAGGCCAAGGCAGGTGAATCATGAGGTCAGGAGTTCGAGACCAGCCTGACCAACACGGTGAAACCCCGTCTCTACTAAAAATACAAAAATTAGCTGCGCGTGGTGATGCGCACCTGTAACCCCAGGTACTCAGGAGGCTGAGGCAGGAGAATTGCTTGGACCCGGGAGACTGAGGTTGCACTGAGCCGAGACTATGCCACTGCACTCCAGCCTGGGCGACAGAGCGAGATGCTGTCTCAGAAAGAAAAAAAATAAAAATAAAAATAAATAAAAATAAATAAAAAAATCAACTAGCCTGACACCTGCAAGTCTCATTCTCTTAGAAGGGGAGCCCTAATAAGTGTTCCTTTTACTGTTGGCCTTTCCATCTTTTGCAAATTACAGGAGGCAACAAGACCATCTGGACTGAACTGTGGAAAAAGTATTGGTAATATGAAAATCACAGGAATTTGGGGACAGAGTGGGTCACCATGATTTTGGAAGTTAAATCATTCAACCAATAAACAAATGAAAGATAATGATATTATCAGATACTTAACATAGACTTTAGAATAGCAGATTATATAGATATAGATATAGATATAGATATAGATATAGATATAGATATAGATATAGATATTCCTAGGGTCAGAAACTCTCAAGAAGAAAATCACTTATAAAGATGAAAGAATGTGTCAAATGAACATCTGGCACACAGTTCTTATGGGTACATAGGGAACTCTCTGATTATCCCAGATCTAGATAAACAGTATTTCTAGTGATAACCAAAGTAAGTATCACTCATACAAATTAGAAAATATCATGAATTTTCCTTGAGTCTTTCACTTTTCTCCTCATAGCATATTCAGTCTTTCTCATATTCTTATAGCTTTATGCCAATCTTTTTCACACCATTAATAATGAGACCAGCCTATCATCTTTTACAAAGCTTTCAAATATACGAGTTTATTTAAAATGCTATAAGATAGTTAATACTTCTAACTCATATTTATTTTATACTTGTATTTATTTATTTATTTTAAATTTACATAAAGAATGTAAGCAAGACGTACTGATTATCTACTTGAGGAAGATAGTGTAATGATAGCAGACAATATTTTTAAAATTCAACAAATGCTCATTATACACCACTTTGTGTCAAGCACGTTGTTAGGCCTTGGGGATATAGCAGTTACAGAAACAATTGCAGTGTGTCACTATATAGTAAGAGAGCTATTTTGATTTTGGTGGTCAAGGCAGACTTTTCTGGAAAGTGATGTTTAAATTACTGCCTTAAAGAAAAGAGAAACAAATCCCATGATCAAAAAAAAAAGTATGATTGGCAAGTCCAAAGCCTATGGAAGTAGACTTGGACATGCTTCAGAAAGAGTTTAAGACCACAGAGAGTTTAAGACCATAGCTGGAACATAATGAGTAAGAAGTAGAAATTAATGTAATGAAGTCACACAGGTAGGCAGGGCTGGTTCCTACAGAACTGTCTAGGGTAAGAAATTTGGATTTGATTTCCAGGGCAATAGGAAGTCACTAGGTGATATAGTTTGGATGTTTATCCTCCCCAAATTGCACATTGAAATGTGATCTCTAATGTTGGAGATGAGGCCTGGTGGGAGGTATTTGGGTCATAAAGACAGATCCCTCATGGATGGCTTGGTGCCTTTCTCATGATAATAGGTGAGTTCTCACTCTGTTAGTTCATGCAAGAGCTGGTTGGTTAAAGGAGCCTGTCACCTCCTCCCTACTCTCTCTTGCTCCCTCCTGCCATGTGATATACTGGCTCCCTCTTTGCTTTCCATCATGATGTTAAGCTTCCTAAGACCTCACCAGTAGCCAAGCAGACGCAGGTGCCATGCTTGAACAGCCTGCAGAACCATGAGCCAAATGAACCTCTTTTCTTTGTAAATTACTCAGTCTCAGGTATTCATTTATATCAATACAAAACAGACTAGCAAAGTAGGTAGATTTTAGGCAAGGACATAAGTGACATACATCATTTGCATTTTGGAAAGATCACTCTTCTGCTGTGAAAAATTGGTGATAGAAAGGCAAAAAGGGTGGGGCAAGGAGACCCATAATGAGATCATTAAAATAAATCAGAAGAAAGATGAAGATGGATTAAATTATCTTGGAAGCAATAACAATGAGGGATGTCAACAGATTTTCAGGATGAATTCAATTTTGGGATATGAGGGAAAAAAAAAACTTAAGAATGATGCCAACATTTTTGGTTGAGAACCTGAGAGGATGATGGCACCAGTGACATTCAAAATGGATCCTTTCCTTTCTTCCTTCCCTCCTTCCATCATAGGTCTCTATGTTGGGGAGCAGTGGTAGTGATGGTAGCAAGGAGGTAGGAACTCAGAAGAGGCTATCAGAAGCCATTCACCTGGACAGGAATAGGGTGAGGAGGCCATCCATTTGGGCAGGGGTAGAGAATAGTAACAGTCTGACCCACAATGTCAAAGACTGAGCAAGATGATGAGCCCAAAGAGACTGTAAATGGTGTCCACCTAAGAATGAGCAAACCATCACTCAGTGTAGCGTATAGGAGCTCAAGTGACATGGGAAGGGTATCTAAAGAAAAGGACAGAAGCAGTGATGAGAGATTGATTACACAGAGGGGATTGATGCGATAAGTAAATATACTGAAGTTAATATGAGGAAGGTTTATTACTTTCAGAGAAGAGAGTTGCAAGTAAGGAAAGAAGAAAACTAGAATGAATCATGTGATATTATATTACAATTGAAGGTACAGGTATAAACTCATGGTTTCAATATAGATAGATATAAACAGATATAAATGTGTACATGTAAAATGTATATGTGAACATATGTACACACATATATGTGAAACTATATACATATAAATATATGTATATATTTATAAATAATATATGTATACATTATAAATATATTTGTATATGCAAATATACATACACGCATACATGTATATGTATATACCTACATAGGATATGAAATATGTGTGTTTATACTCTTTAGTTCTGTTTGCCAAGAAGGCTGGCAGCAGTGTTAACCCAATAGCCATGAGTACCACTAGTGCTCACATCCTGGTTTCTAAATACCTTTCTCCACTAAATGCAAACAGAACTCCATGGAGAAATGGATGAGCTCAAAGCTAAAGAAAGGAAAGAAAAAGATAAGCCTGGAGCATCTTGTGTCAGAAAGTAAGGAAATACCAAATAATGATGGGTATATGTCAAAAGGACATGTCAAAAGGACACAGAAGTCAACAAAAAGGAGCCCAAACTGGTCAGACTTGGGACTATTAAAGTATCAGAATGAATAATAATAATAATCTTAAATGATAACCAATTAAATATAATGGGAACCCATAGGTTCAACCTGATATAAATAAGTAAGTTAACCAATGGAAAGAAGAGAAATAATTTATTTACAACAGGGCACCAACTAATAAATGTTGAAGGAGTAAGAATTATAAAATTGTCATCTGGCAACCATTATAGTAATTAATAATTTAGACAAAAAACATCAATAGATGTCATGACTTGTGGGTGAAATTTGAATGCAGATGAAATAGTTATATAGCCATACCCTACCTTCTAAAAATACTTTCTAATACAATGGAAAATGAGACACCTTAGAGGAAACTGGAAAATGACACCTTAATTAAGTAATCAAAGTTAACATCACTAGTAACTAGACAAATTAAAACTAAGTGCCACCTGATATAATGGAATAAAAAGGTCACACTGATACTTATGCCAGAATTGCACATCAATGTAATTACAAGAAAGCATAAGAAAACTGTAAATCAAGAAACACAGAAAGTAACTGGCTTGTAATCTATAAAAATATCAAGATTGTAAAAGCCAATGAAAAACTTAAAAAATTTTTCACATTGAAAGATGTTAATGAACTATGACAAATAAATTTAACACACGACTTTGGATTGGACCCTCTTGCTATAAAGGATAATATTGATAATAATTCTTCTTTAAATGTTTGGTAGAATGGACCAGTGAAGCCATCTGGTCCTAGGCTTTGATGGGAGATATTTTTGATTGCTGAATCAATAAACTTACTTGTAATTGGTCTGTTCAGATTTTCTATTTCTTCATGACTTGCTCTTGGTAAGTTGTATGTTTTTAGGAATTTATACATTTCTTGTAGGTTATCCAATTTATATGCATATAATTGTTAATAATAGTCTCTTATGATTCTTTGTGTAGTTAAATCAGGTGTAGTGTTTCCTCTTTCACTTCTAAATTTGAATGTTCTTTTTTCAATCTAACATCACTTTTGTTTATCTTTTCAAAAAACAAGCTCATAGTTTTGTTGATTTTTATTGTTTTTCTAATATCTATTTCATTTATTTTTTATCTGATCTTTGTTATTTCCTTTCTTCTGATTACTTTTGGGTTTAGTTTGTTCTTGTTTCTCTAGTTTCTTCAGGTATAAATTCATGTTATATATTTGCGTATTTTTTCTTATTATAGACATTTATTGCTGTAAATTTCCATCTTAGAACTGCTTTGCTGCATCCCATAAGTTTTTGTATGTTGTATTTCCATTTTTGCTTGTCTCAAGGTATTTTTTATTTTGCTTTTGATTTTTTTCTTTGACTCAGTTGTTCAGGAGAATCTTGTTTAATTTTTACGTATCTATGAATTTTTTTTAGTTTTCCTCCTGCTATAGATTTCTGGTTTTATACTACTGTTTACAGAAAAGATACTTGATACCAATCCTTATTAAACTTTTTCAAAGAATTGAAGATAAGGATACACTTCCAAACTCATTTTATGAAGCTAGCATTACCCTAATACTGAAGTCAAATAAGGGCACTAAAGAAAAAGAAAATTACAGACCAATAGCCCCTATAAATGCAGATGAACATGGAATTTCCTCAGCAAAATACTATCAAACCAAATTCAAAGCACATGAAAAGAATTATATACTATAATCAAGTAGGATTTATACCTGGAATACAGGGAGAGTTCAGTAAACAAAAGTCTATAAAATACACCACATATACACAATGAAGGGTACAAATCATATGATCATCTCAATAGATGCAGAAAAAAATATATTTGATAAAACACGACATCCTTTTATGATAAAAACTCTCAACAAATTGGGTATAGAATGAATGCACCTCAATGTAATAAAGGCCACATATGACAAGCCCACAGCCAATATCACACTCAATAGTGAAAAGCTGAAAGCATTACCTGTAAGATCAGAATGTAGACAAGGATGTCCACTCTTGCCACTTCTATACAACTTCTATTCAGCCCAAGCCACAGCAATTAGACAAGAGGAAGAAATAAAAGGCATCTGAGTCAGAAATGATGATGTTAAAGTGTTTCCACAGATAACAACCTTATATATTGAAAACTCTAAAGATTCTACCAAAAAACTGTTAGAACTAAAATAATTCAATAAAGTTGCAGAACACAAAATCAACATACAAAATCAGTGGCATTTCCATACACTAACAACAAATTATTCAAAAAAGAAATTAAGAAAACAATCCCATTTACAATAGCATCAAAAAGAGTAAAATATTCAGGAATAAATTTAACCAAGGAGGTAAAAGATTGATATGCTGAAAAACATAAAATATTGATGAAAGAAATGAAAGGACACACAAATAAATGAAATGGACTGGATGGGAAGAATATAGTTAAAATGTCCATATTACGCAACAGCGACAGATTCAATGCAATCATTATCAAAATTCCAAAAACACTTTTTACAGAAATAGAAAACACAATTCTAAAATTTACATGGAACCATAGAAGACCCCAAATGATCAGCACAATCTTGGGCAAAAAGAACAAAGCTGGAAGCATCACACTTTTAATTTCACATTATAAAAACCTATTGTAATCAAAACAGCATGGTACTGAAATAAAAACAAATATATAGACCACTGGAATAGAATAGAGATCCCATAAATTAATCCACACATATGGTCTACTAATGTTCTATAAAGTTACCAAGAATACACAATGGAGAAAGGATAGGCTCTTTAATAAGTGATGCTGGGAAAACTTGACATCTACATGAAACAATAATAAAATTGAGTCCTTATCTCACACTATACATATAAATCAACTTAAAATAGATTAAAGCCTTAAATATAAGGCTTGAAGCTATAAAATATTTAGAAGAAAAACATATAGGAAAAGCCCTTGACATTGGTGTTTGCAATGATTTTTTTGGGTATGATCTCAAAAGCACAGGCAACAAAAGAAAAATACACAAGTAGGACTACATCAAGTTGAAAAGCTTCTGCATATCAAAGGAACAAATTCAAAAAAATGAAAAGGCAATATATGAAATGTATTAACCCCAATAGGGGTTAATATTCAAAACATATAAGGAACACCTACTCCATATACATACATACATAAACTAGAAAATGGTCTAAGAAACTAGTCATTTCTCAAAAGAAGACATACAAATGGCCAATAGATATAAGAATGTACTCAACATCACCAGTCATCAGGGAAATGAAAAATCAAAACCACATTATATATTACTTCACACCTGTTAGAATGGCTATTACCAAAAAGACAAAAAGATAAGAGGTGTTGGTGAGGATGTGGAGAAAAGGTAACCCTGTTGGTGAGCATGTAAACTGGCATAGTCATTGATTTGGTTTGGCTGTGTCCCCACCCAAATCTCATCTTGAATTGTAACTCCCACAATTCCCATGTGTCATGAAAGGAACCTGGTGGGAGGTCACTGAATCATGGTGGTCAGTCTTTCTCATGCTATTCTTACAATAGTGAATATGTCTCATGAGATCTGATGGTCTTAAAAAGAGGAGTTTCCCTGCACAAGCTCTCTTTTTGCCTGCCACCATGCATGTAAGATGTGACTTGCTCCTCCTTGCCTTCCGCCATGATTGTGAGGCCTGCTCAGCCATGCGGAACTGTAAGTCCATTAAACCTCTTTTTCTTCCCAGTCCTGGGTATGTCTTTATCAGCAGCATATAAAAGGATTACTACAGCCATTATGGAGAACAGCATGGAGGATACTAAAAAAATTAAAACAGAACTACTATATGATGCAGTAATCCTACTTCTAGTATATATTCAAAGGAAATGAAATTAGTGTCTCAAAGAGATACCTATGGTCTCATGTTCACTGCATTATTCAAATAGCAAAGATACGGAAACAAACTAAGTGCCCATCTACAGATGTATGCATCAAGAAAACATACATTGGAGAAAGGGTGCCCTACGCAATAAATGGTGTTGGAAAAACTGGATAGCCACATGCAAAAGAGTGAAACTTGATATCTATCTCTCATCATCTACAAAAATCAACTCAAGATGGATGAGACTTAAATCTAAGACTCAAAATCATAAAAATTCTAGAAGAAAACCTAGGAAAACCAGTTCTGGACATTGGCTTAGGCAAAGAATTTATGGCTAAGACCCCAAAAGCAAATGTAACAAAGACAAAAATAAATAAACAGGACTTAATTAAACTAATAAACCTTCCACACAGCAAAACAAATAATCATCAGGGTAAACAGACAACACACAGATCAAGAGAAAATATTTGCAAACTATGCATCTGACAAAGGACAAACATCCAGAATTTACCAGGAAGTTAAAAAAAAAGCAAGGAAAAAAAATCCCATCAAAAAGTGGGCAAGAAAGGATGTTTCTCAAAAGAAGATACACAAATGGCCAATAAATATATGAAAAAATGCTCAACATCTCTAAGCATCACAGAAATTCACATTAAAACCACAATGAGATACCACCTTACCCCAGCCAGAATGGCCATTATTAAAAAGTCAAAAAACAATAGCTGTTGGCATGGATTTGGTAGAAAGGGAATGCTTATATACTGCTGGTCAGAATGTAAATTAGTACAACTCTATAGAAACCAGTATATTAGATGTCTCGAATAAAAGTATATCTACCATTCAATCCACCAATCCCGCTACTGTGTATCTACCCAAAATAAAAGAAGTTATTACATTAAAAAACACCTACAAACATGTTTATCCCAGCACAATTGACAAATACAAATTACAAAGTGAGTGAATAAAGAAAATGTGGCACATATACACTATGAAATACCCACTGTAGAAAAAAATGAAATAATATCTTCTGCAGTGATTTGGATGGAGCTGGAGGCTATTCTACGTAACTCGGGAATGGAAAACTAAAGACCGTATAAATTCACTTACAAGTGGGTGCTAAGCTATGGGTATGCAAAGACATAGAGAGTGGTATAATGGATGCTGGAGACTCAGAAGAGGGGAGGGTGGGAGATAAGGGCTGAAAAAGTATATTCTAGGTACAATATACACTACTCGGGTGATGGGTGCACTGAAATCTTAGACTTTACCACTATGCGATTCATCTATGTAATCAAAAACCACTTGTACCCCAAAAGTTATTGAAATAAAAAAGATTAAGAAAGTAGGCAAAATGCATGAGGAATTATTCATAAAACAAGAAATTCATATGGCTGATAAATATAGATTAGCCATAATGGGTCACACACACATGCATACACACACATGCAAACACACACACACACGCGCGCGCACACACACACTGTGATACTCAAACACATGAGTAATCAGTGAAATAAAAATCAAGAGCACAAAAAGGAAATGTAGAATATATATGTGCAATGAAACATTAGTCAGTCTTGGAAAAGGAGATCCTGTCATTTGCAACAACATGAATGAACCTAGAGGAAATTAAGTTAAACAAATAAGACATACAGAGAAAGAGAAATATGATCTCATTCATATATGGGATGTAAAAAAGTTGAACTAATCAAAACAGAGAGTAAAATATTGTCTACCAGGATCTTGGGGATAGGAAAATTGGTGAGACGTTGGTCGAAGGGTAAAAACTTCCAGTTATAAAATGAGTAAGTTCTGGATATCTAATGTATAGCATGGTGACTATAGTTGATAAAAATGTATTTATACTTAAAATATGCTGAGAGTAGATTGTAAGTGTTCTCACCACAGAGGAAATAAGGGTAACTATGTGAGGTGATGGGTATGTTATTTAGCTTGATTGGGGTAATCATTTCACAATGTATACATATTTCAAATCATTACTTTGTACACCTTGAATATATACAGTTTTTCTTGTCAATCATACCTTAATAATCCTGGGGGGGAATAAAAACATTATTTGGATAATTGGAAAAACTTTAATGAGGTCTGTGGATTTGGTGCTACTAATTATCCATGTTAGTTTCCTGATTTTGATAATTTCACTGGTGTTACATAACAATGTCTTTGCTAGTAAGGATTACACATTAAAGTGTTCAAGGGTGTTGAGGCATCATGGGAGCAACTTCCTTTCAAATGGTTCAGTAAAAAAACTTCTTTGAACTATTCTTGAAACCTTCATGAAGGTTTCAAAGCACTTTTTAAAGCAGCAGAATTATTGTAATTTTATTATTATTTCCATTTTGTTAGGTTTCTTTTTAATAGTTTATTTGTTTTCTGGTAAATACATTGGTCTGTCTTTAAACTGACTTGAGAAATAGAAGCTAAAATAGATTAAATGGTAGTAAAATTCACTGTGCCAGAATAAATTAGACAACCGAATGCTGATAAAAACATACATTTGCAGTCACTCTCTGAAATCTCTGGAAATTCACAGAGAATTGGAGAGATGCCAGAAAATTATAGGTGGGGAAGTCTCCTTCCCCCCATTCCACGCCCTGTACAAATTTGACAACTACCAACCTATAAGCTTGATATTTATCTCAAGCAATGTTTTGGAACAGGTTTTTAAGGATCCTGACTGAGGCATTTAGAAATGACTGTGGTGCCACTTGAACTAACCAAAAATAAGTCATGCTTACCTTTCCTCTTTTCTTCTCTAGGCAGGTGGTTTTAGGTTGACAGATCATGGTACTGTTACAGTTTTTATACTCATCAAGGACATGAATTACGTCTTATCATGTACTGTCAGAGATTAATACTCTTCAGAGATATGGGGGTGCTCATCAACAATTATTAAGGGGAGGAGAGGGAGAACAGAAAGGAGGTAAGGAAGGAAAGAAGGAAGGAGGCAGAGAAAGAAGGAAGGGAGGACATTAAAAAGGAAGGGAGGGAGGTGGCAAGGAAGGAAAAAAGGAAGGAAGGATTAAAGGAAAGAAGAAAGGAGGCAAGGAAGGAAGGAAGAAAAAAGGAAGTAGGCAAGGAACAAAAGAAGGAAAGAAGAGAGGGTGAGAGGAAAGAAAAAAGGAGAAAGGGAAGGAAGGTAAGAAGGAAGCAAGGAAGTAAAGGAAAAAGGGAGGGAGGAAGCAAGGAAGGAAAGAAAGAATGAATGAAAAAGGAAACAAAGGAAGGAGGCAGGCAAGTAGGCATGGGATATGTATGTGTTTTTTTTTTTAAGTATTTGGTAGTCTCTTTAGGTGAATCAATAAAAGACCACACAGCCATATTTAAAACCCTTCATTCAGGAAGTAACACCATCCTGTTCAAAAGTTAGCATTTGTGTCATCCATTTCCTTCAAGGTCCTTTTGTTAATCCAATTCTCCTGTAAGCTACCATGTCTTCTCTATCAAATATGTTCAAACCATAGTCTACTGCCCACTTCTACTTACCCTTCCACTAGCACTCTTTAGTATATGGCACTCTGCCATGAGCTTCATTCCTCTACAAAAGTTGCTCTCTCATTGGACACCAATAACACTCTAATTTCCAAATGCAAAAGCATTCTTTGAACCCAATCCCATTTTACAAAATGATAAAACACCCTTCCAAGATAATTTCTAACTAAACTGCTATGATTTTTAGCTCTTTCCATTGTATGTATGCTCATATTTAAGGTAGATTTCTTTACAGCATGGAGAAGCTATTATTCATAGTGTTTGCGCCAATTTTTAAACTCAGAGCAATTTAGCTTTTGAAAGAGATTTTAAAATACATTCTGCATGTGGCATATGATTTAAAAGACTCTCAAAAGGGGAATAATAAGAGGCGATGAGATAAAGATATATGAAATAATGAAAATGATATATAAAAACTAAGTGTGATCCGATTAACCTTGTCCTGTAATACAAGACTATGACAGCATTTGGATCAAAGGAAAATGATCTTTACATAATGTAAAATTAATCTATGGAACTCTGAAACAAGAGATATTATTGAGGTAAATTGTTCAGCAAGTTTAAAGTGGGAGTGAGTCACCTTTTAGACAGGAAGAAATTGCTGAGTCCATTCCAGAGGCTGAGATTTTTTAAATAGTCTCAGTTCCCATGATGGAAGGTAGAAATAATCACCATCTAATGGTGTTGTAATCTACTATAGCTAGAGCTCTCAGCATACAAAATAAAAATTCCTTCTTCAGATACAGTCCAATTGGGTGTCCATATGTCTGTGAATATGCATGTACAGTAAAACAAAAACACAACAGGACCCTATTGAGAAGAAACAAAAAAGTAAACAAAAGTAAACCTGAAATGACTAAAATGATATTATCTAATATTTTATTGAAGGAAACGTGCCTGATCCTTTGAATGACATCCTTTCTATAAAACTATGTTGAAGAAAATATCAGTATAATGCAGTTCTCTTTTTTAATGATCAATTACATAATACTTGCTATCACTAGAGTTATTTAGTAGGAAATATCTTATTAATTAGATTACCACCTTGGAAAAGTCTAGAGTCTAAGCACCCGGTTTAAGGTGTGTTTTTAATTACTTATAAGACTTCAGGCACTGGATAAAATGGAAATAATAATAACTTTGAGCCCAGACAGACTTGAGTTTGAATTGCCAGTCTAGAGTATCTCCACCAGTTGTATAACTATTAATATTTATTTGAATTATGACTCTTCTTTTTGTACCTATAAAAGGGGGAATTCACATGAGTGTAATAGGGACTAAACACTTAGTTTACATTGTGGCATGCAATAAATATAATTTCTTCTTTCTTCATTAACTAGCCAAGAGTTTTAGTTTCCACGACTATAAAATGAAGATAATAATTATTGGCCAACCAAGATTACATATATGGAAACATTTCACAAACTGAAAATTAATCACAAAAATCATGGTATTATGCTGTCTTTATTACTCATTATTGACCCTTGTACAGAGATGTTAATGGTAGATGAATAGATAAGACCCCAAGGACTAAATAAAGCATTTGTAATTTTCTTTCTTATTGATCTATTTATAAATCTCTTATTTATGAGGACTATATCTGTATGATGAACAAAATGTTAAATGCATTGCCATTTATTAGTCATATGACATTATAGCAGGTCACTTGAAGGACACGTTTGTCTTAGGCAACATGCTAGGTGTGTTATAAATATTTCATTTAAATCTCATAACAATTCAAATATGCATTATTGCTTCTTTAGCCTCATTCTTCCTGGGCAATTGTAAGAATCAGAGCTAATGTACATAAATCACTGAACACAATACGTGATAAGCATCCTATAAACCCTACGGTTATTATTAGTATTATGGCACCATGGAGAAAAGTGATTCATTACTTTTAGAGATGTGAAAGCTAGAACCCAAAGAGGTTGAACATTTGTATGTAGTGACAAGACCAGTTAGGCTCATATGCTGTCTAATGGCCCTTTTAGAATCAGATCATATATATTATTTAGTTGTTTGGAAACCATCCCCAAAGACTAGCAAACCTGATTCTGCCTGAAGATTAATCAATACCTGTTAAAACTTTTTCTTTTTATCATTATCTACAACCATGAGACCTTAGGAAAAAGAAAAAAAAAAAAAGTCAAGTTCTAGAGTAGACTCCAGGATTGGATTTTCCTTTAGCATTTCTGGTTTAAAATGATGTGCCCAGAGAAAGCTCTGGAATGGAAGCAAGAGAAAGCCTTACTGTGCTCCACGATGTGTTGCCAATTTATCAGCTCCAGGGCATTTCCCAGAATCCCTTTCCTATATGCTTTTATGTCAAAGTTTGCCAGTAAGAGGAAGTAACAGGAGGTTTGGAAAGCAGAAATGGAGCAGAAGCCATTAATTTTAGGTCATGAGGGTCAGTCTAGTTGCCTTCCCTAGACTTGGCAGTGGACTGGGCCTCCCCAGAAGCTCCCCATTTTGCAGTCACAGCAGCTTAGCAGAACTTGCCATGTGCTCCCTCTTTGTAGTAGACTCAAACTGTTTCTCAAGCTTCCTTGAAAGTTCCCCTGATGCCACCTATGCCAATACTTTGGGGTGAAGTGGTTAGTGACAGTTTCTTCATTCTTCTAGTTATAGTCTTCATGCCCAGCTTCTCCCACATTTGCATATGTGTTTATGCCAATATTAAACTTTGATTTATACGACATTTGCCGTGGCTCTGTTTTCCTCACCAAACCAGACTGCTTCAGGCTATCCTTTAGGAGCACATTTTTAATTAAGCCACTTTAGCTTCTCTTTCTGTCCTCATCATTCCTATAGTGATATGTCACTCTGTTCTTTCAAAATATGAAGGGACTTCTGTCCTTTACATAAGTAAATTATATATTACTTCATACATCAGTTATTCAGAGTCAGCTATAAGTAAGAGACTTTCATTCATTCAATAAATATCTACTAAGCTGCTACTCTTTACCAAGGATTGGAAAAAACTATGATGAAATATGGCCCTACTTTCATAGAACTTAAAGTTCAGCAGAAAAAAAAAATTGATATGAATTAAATATTTAGGCAAGAAAATGTAAAATTTCCACTCTGACAAATGCTAGGAAGAAATTCACTGTGCTCTGTCAGTCTATACAGGAAGTTTCTACTCACTCAGGGACTCCGGGGATTTTACTAAGTGTGTGATGCAAATGGAAGGGTAAGAAGTCATTAGCTAGACAATAGGGGAGGAAAGGGTATTTCTTGAGGAGAGTACAGAAAGAGTAATGTACTTGAAAGGAGAGTCAGGAGGGTAAGAAAGTTAACTGGGAAGAACTGAAAAGCATGAGGCTAGAGTGAGCAAGCTGAATGCTGTGAGGTAGGGTGCACCCATACTACGCAGGTCAGTGTAAGCCATGTTCACTTTTTTTCATCCTAAAAGCAATGAAAAGTCACTGACCATTTTTAGAGAGGATATTTACATATTTTAAAGATCCTTTAACAAACAATAAGGACTGGATTGGAGAAGGGCAGCATAAAGGGAGAGGGAACTTTAGGAAACTATTGTAATAGCTAAGGATAAGGAAATAATCATTTCTTTTACAGTGGGAAGACTCAGAAATAATGAGTAGCTAGAGTGATAGCCACTCAACAGTTAAAATGAAGCAAAGATGATGAAATCAACAGGCATGCAGGAGGTGAAATCCACATGATATGATACTGTCTTGAGTAAGGGAGAGAAAGGGGCTAAAGATTCACCCCAGGTTTCTGGATTGTACAACTGGATAGACAGTGGTGCCATTCACCAAATAAGGCATAGCAGTAGAGGACCAGGTTTCAAGGGCAACCATAGGCTCATTGTGGATATTTCAAGTTTGAAGTACCTTTGAGATATCCAAGGAAAGTCAAATTGACAAGTGGATATCTGTGCAACGGGGCTGAAAAATGCATACTATGTAAATCAGAGGTACCCAATGTGTACTCCATTTTTCTAAAATATCTCATCAAGTGTTTAGTCTCAATTCCAACTGGCCAGATCACAGATTAATTGGATGTCTTGATCATCTGATATGTGAAGTAAAAGGGGAAGTCACTCATGATAAGATTCAACCTGATGGTCTCATGCAAAAAGTTATTATAATCCAGAATATTTTTTTTCTGAAAATAATGGGATTACCAGCAAAATCTTAAACCCCAAAGTTGTCAAAATAAACAAATAATAGGCAAGAGGCAAGAGTCACCTCAGGAGACAGTGAATTACGTGGTTAGCAAATCTCTGATAGCATGGGATTTCACCTGGTTCCCCAGACCAGGAAATAAGAAGACCTCCTTGGAGTCAGATCCTGAAGGAGGGCATAGGACAGGAATGAGAACTTCATCAGGGGAGAAGGTGAGATGAGATTCTTATTCCTAGACTCTTATTTCTAGTCTCAGTTTCTAGGATTCCAGTCTCAAAGGCTAGAAGAGACAAATATACAAGAAAGTGCCAGAGTATGTTGAGTATACTCACTGAAAATAAAGAAAACTTGGAAAGAAAGTAGTGAAAAGTTGTCTCAAAAAATTAGTTGATTTTCAAAGCTTCTGCAAATATTTATTTTTAGATGAGATGTGCATTTTATTTATCTGCACTGGTATATGTTGCTCAAGAAAGATATTTTTTGAAGGACTGAAACAGACATGTATTTGTTCTGCAGAATATAAGTATGATCTCACCTAGGTAGGAATTATGTCATGGAATATGTAGTCGAAATTCTGAATTCTTTTCACACAAGACCTTTTCAATGGGACTTACTTGATATTTACATTTTAAAGCAGGGTCGATGAAAAGCAGTGATAACAATGAACTCTCCATCTTCCATGGAAAATTATCCATCCATTTTTCCACCATCTAATCCCCTCTTTACCGCAACAAAACAGCAAATACACACATGCCACCACCACTCTCTCAGGATGATACTGGGTCAAGTTTTAGTTCAATTGGTCATTATCAACAAAGGATATTGTTTGGCTCTGTCCATACACTTATTATAATGGACACTTAAAACGAATAGATAAATATTTTGACTCAGTGCATCTTCACTTTAAAAGTCAAATTAAAAACTACAATATATCATAAGTTTCTGTTTCTCAGAGTATTCTCAGTCTGACTGGAGCCAGAGAGAATGATACGAGATTGAATTTAGATGTGCTATTGTTTATTTATTCATTCACTCTGTTTTTGCTGATAGTCTATTATGTTCCTGGTGTGGAATAAGCAATTTGGAGAGGACAGGGAAGATGGGGAGGGGAATACAGAGTTTCCTACTTATTCTAATCACAAGTTCAAAAGGAAAAAGAAGACAAACAGGATATACTTTTAACAAGTGTTTCAGAGCCGCTAACGTATATGCTAAAGTAAAAATGAGTTTAAAAGGAATAGAGTAATTTAAGCTCTCCCTTGACACATCAAGTTCTTCGAAACAGCCACCTTAAGTGAAAGGATGCATATATGTAAGGAAATCATTTTTGTTTTTCTCATTAGTTTTATAAGGAAATTACATTATTCAATGTTTGACTTAAAATCACAGTTTCCCAGAACCTACTGACAATGTTAAATGTCAATAGAACTTACTGTAGAGACAAAAAACTATGAGTTCATTAGAGGGTGAAATCATGCTAGTTGTGGAGTGTGGATGTAGGCTTCCTGAAGGGACACTGAAAGGTAAGTAGGCAGTGAGAGAGGCACCACAAACAATGTAAGAAGACAAGGAAAGGCAGTGAGGTACAACAAAGAGGATGTGTAGAGAAAGTCCTTCGAAATGAAGTTAAAAAACTCTCACCTAATCCAGTAAATACTTAAGTCACTTCAAGTTTAATCAGTAAGAGAGAAGATGTTGTTTTTGTCTTTTGTTCACTTATCCCAAACCTGGTTCTTTGGAGCACAAATTAACAGTTGGACTATTTTCTTATTTTCCTTCCTTCCTTCCTTCCTTCCTTCCTTCCTTCCTTCCTTCCTTC